>NC_030428.2:29155000-29212500 GCF_001660625.3 Ictalurus punctatus
TCCCGCCCCAGTACCCCTCTAACCAATCAGCACACAGTTCCGCCCCAGTACCCCTCTAACCAATCAGCACACAGTTCCCGCCCCAGTACCCCTCTAACCAATCAGGATTTCACAGACAATAACAACACTAAAACTAATTACATTTCTATAATTTATCATCATAATTAACATCGTATCACAGGACACTAAATTATCAAAATCTCATGTTACACTTATCCAGAGAACAAAATCCTGTGTTCGACTTCTCCGAGAAAACAAAACATGACATGCGTCCTTCATTTGTCCAGAATAAGGATTCCTGTAAGAACTCATGTCCTCATGTCGCCTTCCAGGATGTGTGTGAATTTCTCTCAGGAGTTCAGAGATGTATGTACTCAGCCTCCCCCTGAACTCAGTAATAACTGTGATGATGAACACGGCCTTATATCACATCCCAAATGCCCAAAAGATCAGCACACCCACACTTTATATACTATTCAACTGGTCTGGTCATGGAGTTCCAAGCTGTTGGTGTTAGCGTTAGCGCTGGTGGCGTGACGAGGCTTGGTGAAGTGAACTCTGACGTTGTGCACTCTCATCCTGCGCAGGATGGAGGACACAGCCGAGACGCAGCTCTTCTTAAAGCTCTCGTTCATGAAGGCGTAAACAATGGGGTTGTTGAAAGAGTTGGAGAAACCGATGGCCTGAACCACGGCCAAGATCATGTTCAGGGTCACCTCGTCATACTTGTGCTCCAGATTATCTGAGGAACAAACAGCAAGAGAGAGTAAAATAAATAAAGCTACATGAATGGACTTTAATGAGCACTGATGTACATTAATGCCTTGGCTAAGATGCACTTCCCAGGTGAAAGATACAGTAAGAAACTGGAGAGAGAGAAGCACAGACTAAAGGACTAAAGTGCCGCTGCATCGCTCGCTTTAGGTACAGATGAAGGTCTAAATCCCACTGCAGCACTATCCGCAGGGAGTTCAGTGGCATTGTGGGTAATGGAGGAAACGGTGAGAAATACAACGTGATGTCGATTATAAAGTAAATCTCTGACACCGCTGAACATCACATGTTAATTATAAATATGTGCAAGTGGTCCCGAGTGGATTTTCACTCACTGTACTCGAACAGCATGTGGACGGTGTGGAAAGGAGCCCAGCAGATGGTGAACAGCAGCACAACGGTGATCATCATCTTCACCGCACGCTTCTTCTTCCTGTGTCCACAAAAGACAAGACGGAGTTCACCAGGAGGTCAGATGTGTTACGGTTATTACCTTCCTGTCTACACACTACTTATAGCAATGCTCTGTCCCATCACACCAGGAAGTTCTACACCTAGATATAAACAATCCTGATAGAAACAGAGCTCCAAGTTTACAATTATTAGGCATTTTATAACAAATGAGCCCTTTTAATTACCTGTGTTCCTCTTAGCTCTAATATACAGAGTGCTGCAGGGATGAGGTGTTTCTGTAGACCAACCCGGAAGTTATTCTCACCCCGGTTCCCTCGATAAAAATCCAGGAGGATTGTTCCATTGGCTTTTGGATTATTGCAGAAAATAAACTCTTTGACCAACAAAAGTTTACGACTCTTACACGTTTTGTTCATCAAGATAATCTTCACACAAGTTTACACAAGTTTTATGAATTTTGAAGCTTAAAAACAAAATCGCCAGAAGTGAAAAAGCTAAAGTTAGACTATAATCGAACTGCAGCACGGTCACATGACTTCAACGTCACCACCGCTACGCTTCCGACAACTCTTTCAAGCTTTATTTAAAAACACTACAATTGGACAACACTATAAACGGATAAATCTACAAGCTGTAAAGTTTGAGTTGGAATAGTTTGTAAGAGCGCGAGTGTAAACACATCGAGGCTGTAGTAGATGAGTTTCCTGTTCGTTGCCATGACGTTTAATTTCCCCGACAACCTCCGTAGTCCCGTTTAACCGCCTGTTAGCGACCGTCTTTTTCAATACACGTAAAAGTTGAACAAAACCCGGAGTGGGGTATTACTGATGTGTTTTATATCCTAGAATAAAACATGAACCTGATCTCTTGAGCTTCTGTTAACCGCAGACCTTATTTCAGGCATTTAACCAAAACCCCTTTGACTTCAGGACAGCGGAACCGGAAGTGCTATATCTGGGTTTTAGGACTCATTCCTGCACCACTCTATTGGTAGAAGAGACTGAACTCGTGAACTGTTCTACTTTCGTGAACCATGTAGCAACCCCTACCGAAGAAACATCGCACCACATGCGCCATATGGAATCATTCGAGTCGATCGTTTGGTTTCGTCGCTTCTTTACAGGATTATACTTATATGGCAGGGGGTGTGGTCGGGTGTCGGCTGTGGACTGTGTGGAAGGTAAGTTGAGCGTAACGTTTTGAAAGAAAACTGTGCTAAATTAGTTAGAGGTTATAAAAATGCAAATGTTTCTTTGGAATAATAACTCGCTTAAACATCAATAAAGTCATAACTTAATAAAGAGGTGCCAAGATTTACAGTTTCTGAGCCGTTGTTATGGCGATGCACAAAAAATCCCCAAAACTACACTCGATCAGACCAAACATGAATAAAATTCACTTGGCAGAAAAGCAGATTCACTGAAAGGGAAAGGACGGGCATTTGCTCCTGTAAGTGGTTATTTCTACTTCACGACCTTATCTGAGTGAACTTTGACCTGTGAACATTGGTCCTGTTAGCCAATAAAAAAACAAGTGGGCAGGACTGTTATCGTTTTGAATCATAAAAATGGAGGAGCTGCTTATTATTTATGGGTTTTTTTGTAGAAGAATTAATTTTTCTTTTCTTTCAACTTTCTAGTATTTTCTTTACTTCTTCCCGTCATGTCCTGTAAGTTTGTGTGTGTGTGTGTGTGTGAGTGTTTGTTGGTCCAGTGTACCTGCAGATCTTGTTGATCTGGGTGTGGTTGATGGTGTGGAGGACGAAGGCGTCCCCCACCCTCTTGCGGATCCACAGCTCGATGCTGATGCGTGTGTAGAGGAACAACATGGCGGCCAGAGGCAGCACAAACAAAGCCACCATGATGAAGGTGGTATAAGACTTCCTCTGAAGCTCTGAGCTCCACAGCTCCTGACAGCACACGTGATGATTCTCATACAGGAAGTCGTATTTCACCTGACACACACACACACACACACACACACACACACACACACACACATGCTAGTGGGGTTAAAGTGAATAATATCCTCATACCTGAAGCTCACACTCTTTTTATCTCAGATTGAGTTCCTCCATATAAGATAAAATCAACTTTACTGGTCTTGCAGGAGATTTGATGTCACTGCTCGTGGGGAAACTCCCATCCACACACGGGATAAAACTGAATCCCCAGCTGATCTTAATCAGTACCAATAAATCAATAACCTTGTTGTTGTTGTTGTTGTTGTTGTTGTTGTAGCTCACCAATTACCATAAATTTCAGTTCCACAAATGTAGCAAATCGTAATTCCCACTGAGTTACTATGGCAACATATGCTTTTGGACAAACCCGCTCTGTGTCAGGTTGTTGTTGTGAAGGTGACTTTAACTTGATGAAATGAATTGAAAGAAATATCTGATCTACTAGCTTGTAGTATGTAGAGAGAGAGTCCAATCACGACTAGTATTAAATTGCCTCGATTCAGTTGTATGTGGTTCAGTGGCGTAGTGAGCACCTCAGCGCTCCGGGGTTCTGGTTTTGAGCCTCAGCTCAGGTGAGTGTGTGGTGTTGAGTTTTATTTCAGAGCTTTGAAGATACATGATCAAATCATGAAGGCTACAACTCAATTCATTCACATGGAACCAATGTAGACATTTAAATCAACTAAATTCAGTGGACCTTTTCTTTCAGTGCAGTGGATCCAATCTAAACATCTCTAAAATGAACTCAGACAAACAAACAAACAAACAAAAATCTGGCCTTAATAGAGTCCAATTACAACAACCGTTTCCTCAGTTGTGTGGAGGTTATAATCCACTATCTGTACTTGGAGATCAAGTTTATATTAATGATGTTAATTTTAACCATAGAAGCAATAATCGTGATCTTCACTCCACTGTTACGGCTGATTATACATTCTCATCTAAAAGTATTGGAACAGGAAGGCTGATTCTGTTGTTTTTACTTGTTTGAGATCAAAAGATGAATATTAGACAACAGATCAGAATTCCAGCTTTATTTTCCTGATGTTTACATCTAGACGTGTTAAACAGCTAGGAACATGGCACCTTTTGTTTGAAACCACCCATTTTTTCTAGTGATCAAAAATATTGGAACATATGACTGACAGGTGTTTCTTGCCGCTCAGGTGTGTCCTGTTAAAATGACTGTTTAAAGAATTAATAGCTCTGAATGTCTGGTCTTGGTTTGAGCCTTCAGTTACACCTGCGAAGAGTGCACTTGTTATTAAAAAGGATAAACCCACATGACAATGATTCTGTCATCTACTGTTGTTTTCCTTGGCCAAGCCGTTCCACATCTGCTTGTCAGTACACCAGCGGTTTCTTTCTTTTTCTTTCTGATTGATTTTCTCTCTTTTCTCAGCTTCAAAATTTGTTTTTCTCCCATCGACAGCTCTCTGGTCTCCATGTTGGTTTATCCTTTTTAACAACAAATGCAGTCTTCACAGGCGAAACCTAGGACTCAAACCAAGCGCAGACATTCAGAGGCTTCAGTCACCGTGTCATGCACCAAACATTTCTGTGATTGGTCATTAAAAGCGAGATGTTTAACAACGTGCAGATCTTCTCCCGGTAATCGTGGAAAATGTGGAATTGTAACAGCGCCACCTGCAGGACTGGAGGTCCTGTCACTCGTCTTTAACGGCTGATAAGAAACTGCAGTGTATGTGTGTGTGTGCACGTGAGCGTGAGCATGTAAACCCGCGATGGTTTCGTCTTTGTTTTCAGAAATGATCTCTGCAGGAATTAGGGCGAGGCCTTTAAAACTCATGTCAGGTGAAACCGGGCACTGACTCAGTGTTAGGATCTTCACAGTCCTGTAGATGCTCTCATTCATCTCCAACAAGAACCCTGAGAGAGTCAACATTAATAACTCACCTCTAACTGCTGGACGAACAGCATGGGCGACCCCACCATGACTGAGATCAGCCAAACCAATCCTATAAACACAAGCACACACACACACACACACACACACACACACACACACACACACACACAATTATCGTGTTGTCTTTCTGCCTGAATGAATAAGGTCTTTGCAGTTTCTGCACGCTTCACTGGCCATGATAGAAATGTGATTAGACACTAAACGCTGTGGAGATTTGCTGTGTGATTAATTCCTCAAGACTCTTTTCTATGTACAGAGCAGAAAGGAGTGAAACATCTGCACATGGAGTCTTTGCCTTGAGTTAGTATTCTTCTCTTTTAATTGCTTAGAGGAAAGAACAGGTATTTGATTATACACACACACACACACACACACACACCACTTTCTGCTACAGATCTTTTATTCAGAAGGATGAAATCAGGACCGGGGCTCAGACGTGTGATTTAAATGTTCAGTGGATGTCATCTCTAAGTGAACAGGGACGTGAGTATCGCTAGCCGAGCCAGATGTTTCAAATCATAAATGAACGAATGAATAGAACTGTCAGAGATGTGGTTCTTTCCCGCTGAATGATGCAGGACAGGCGGTTATGTGGAAACGTGGCCAGCATGAAACATCAGCCATGACCTGAAGTTCAGGACTCTCTGCTTGTCTATGTTTTTCCCTTTTTTCTTTCAGCTTCATTCAGGAGAAGACGTTAATACGGCACAGAGAATCATCTTCACAGCCTCAGGGTGCCTTCAATTTCAGCTCTCCCTTCAGAACGACACAGTGCGGCCAGGCGACATGTCGACTGAGCTGGAGAAACCGCAATAACATGATACTGTTCCTTACAGGTTACACGACCAGCAATATATATATATATATATGTGTGTGTGTGTGTGTGTGTGTGTGTGTGTGTGTGTATGTACAGTGCCCTCCATTAATATTGGCACTCTTGGTAAATATGAACAAAGAAAGCTGTGAAAATGGTCTTTATTGTTTAACCTTTTGATCTTTTGTTTAAAAACAATTCACAAGAATACTCTGCTGTCATGGATCTCAAACACAACACAGGTTCATAAATAATATCTTTGTGAAATATAGGTGTGCAGTAACAGTAAGAGTGTTTACTGCTAACGAGCTGCTACTGTAAAGCAAGACATGCAATAATAATGATCATGTGACTATGAGCTGCTTTTAAATCTGCAGATTAATGACGGTTTCTGTACCGAATTTTGTTGAGAGGTTTTTATGCAGTAAATAATAGCCCCACTTTTACACAATGATTTGTGGTGATTTGTGTGTCTATCACAAAGCCCCGCCCACTCTGTCACTACACCGGACACTAAACAGCAGAAGGAATTCGAAGCCGTAAATTGCGTCAATATTTTATTTGGCTCCGTTTTGTTTGTTGAAATAAAACCTCCAGTAAAGAGGTGAGAGGGCGCAGATCCAGTCACTCATTTGTGTGTTGAAGGTGAAAGTTCAGAGAAAGGTCACACCCTCCTGCTTTGTATCGCTGCTCCCATGTCAACAGCACAAGCTGATTTAGTTTCCTATTGTAGTCAATGTCCTCATCTCATCGTTGTGTTTTTCCCCGTAATTCTGCTCACCTCTCCTTCGTTCCCTCCGTTAGTTGTTAAAGTTGTTATTTGAGCAGTGATTTAAACGATTTCTGGATCAATACTCAATAACAACCACAACAAACATGTCAGCCTTCATCGTTACACCTTTAAACCCGCGCTGCCGTCTGGGACACTTTCATCTGGAGCTCTGGACCGAGATTGATTTCGACTGTTCGCTTGTGTGTGTGTGATAGGTTGTAATCGCTACAGCCGTCAGTCACTACTGCACCTGTCATGAAGCACGGTGATGAAGGAGTGTGTCCAGTGACTCACCCAGCATCCTGTAGGCTCGCTGTGGTGTGTACTGCCTCTTCATCTTGAGTGGATGGACGATACCCTGATATCTCTCCACTGCGATACACGTCATAGTGAGAATCCCCGTCACAATCGCTGTGGTCTGGACAAACGGAACTGTCTTACACACCAACACACCTGTGAACACAAACATCACACACACACCAACACACCTGTGAACACAAACATCACACACACACCAACACACCTGTGAACACAAACATCACACACACACCAACACACCTGTGAACACAAACATCACACACACCAACACACCTGTGAACACAAACATCACACACACACCAACACACCTGTGAACACAAACATCACACACACACCAACACACCTGTGAACACAAACATCACACACACACCAACACACCTGTGAACACAAACATCACACACACCAACACACCTGTGAACACAAACATCACACACACCAACACACCTGTGAACACAAACATCACACACACACCAACACACCTGTGAACACAAACATCACACACACACCAACACACCTCTGAACACAAACATCACACACACACCAACACACCTGTGAACACAAACATCACACACACACACCAACACACCTGTGAACACAAACATCACACACACACACACCAACACACCTGTGAACACAAACATCACACACACACCAACACACCTGTGAACACAAACATCACACACACACCAACACACCTGTGAACACAAACATCACACACACACACACCAACACATGATGGGATGAAGGGATGAGGGGATGAAGGGATGAGGGGATAAAGGCATGAAGGGATGAGGGGATGAAGGGATGAGGGGATGAAGGGATGCGGGGATGAAGGGATGAAGGGATGAGGGGATGAAGGGATGAAGGGATGAGGGGATGAAGGGATATAATCAGTGCTGTGCTGATATTACATGTCCTGTACTCATGGGGGGGGATGAAGGGATGAAGGGATGAGGGGATGAAGGTATGAGGGGATGAAGGGATGAGGGGATGAAGGTATGAGGGATGAAGGGATGAAGGGATGAGGGGATGAAGGGATGAAGGGATGAGGGGATGAGGGGATGAAGGGATGAGGGGATGAAGGGATGAGGGGATGAGGGGATGAAGGGATGAGGGGATGAGGGGATGAGGGGATGAAGGGATGAGGGGATGAAGGGATGAGGGGATGAGGGGATGAAGGGATGAGGGGATGAGGGGATGAGGGGATGAAGGGATGAGGGGATGAAGGGATGAAGGGATGAGGGGATGAAGGGATGAGGGGATGAGGGGATGAAGGGATGAGGGGATGAGGGGATGAAGGGATGAGGGGATGAAGGGATGAAGGGATGAGGGGATGAAGGGATGAAGGGATGAAGGGATATAATCAGTGCTGTGCTGATATTACATGTCCTGGACTCATGGGGGGGGATGAGGGGATGAAGGGATGAGGGGATGAGGGGATGAGGGGATGAAGGGATGAGGGGATGAGGGGATGAGGGGATGAAGGGATGAAGGGATGAGGGGATGAAGGGATGAGGGGATGAGGGGATGAGGGGATGAAGGGATGAGGGGATGAGGGGATGAAGGGATGAGGGGATGAAGGGATGAAGGGATGAAGGGATGAAGGGATATAATCAGTGCTGTGCTGATATTACATGTCCTGGACTCATGGGGGGGGATGAGGGGATGAAGGGATGAGGGGATGAAGGGATGAAGGGATGAAGGGATATAATCAGTGCTGTGCTGATATTACATGTCCTGGACTCATGGGGGGGGGGGGGGGGGGGGGGATGAAGGGATGAGGGGATGAAGGGATGAAGGGATGAAGGGATGAGGGGATGAAGGGATATAATCAGTGCTGTGCTGATATTACATGTCCTGGACTCGTCAGGCTGCGAGTGGAAATGCTCATGCTGTGAGCTGCTCACCTCCGAGCCACTGAGCTGAGATGTTCTGCAGGAGAGTGAAGGGGATGCAGAAGAAGGTGATGAGCAGGTCACTGATGGCCAGAGAGCAGATGAAGATGTTGGTGGCGCTCTGACTTGAGCCCTTCCTCACCACCACACACACCACCAGGCTGTTTCCCACCAGCGCCAGCATGAAGATCAGCGTGTACATGATGACGAACATGGCCTTGGCTCCGGCCGGCAGCTCGGGGACGTACACCAGGGGCCGGATGTTGTACGTGTGGATGAACTCCTGACGGGACAGGTTGTAATAGCGCAGCAGCTCCTGCAGGACCTCAGGCGTGATCTTCATACTCACCATGTCTGTGGACGTAGTCATCTCGCTTCCTTTAAAAAGAAATCAATGTTATTATGTTTCACACATGTAGACATGCTCAGGAGCTCAAAACCTCCTCTAAATGCAGAACTGTAGAACCTGTACACTGATTCCCTCCAGGAAACACCACCACGTGAGCTGACTGAGCAACCAGTTCTACACTGTAACTAGACCAGAATGTAGACTTTCTGAAGTATTTCAAATGAATCACGTTGACTTTTGAAACGCTGAATGAGAGTCAATTTGACTTTTTCCATCATCTTTTCATGAGACTTGACTGTAAAAATACAAGTGCTGGAGGAACAGTGCTTAAAATCCCCCGACTGCATCATCATTACCAGCAGCTATAAACCCAGAACCCTAACCCTAACCCCTAACCCCTAACTCCTAACTCCTAATCCCTAACTCCTAACCCCTAACTCCTAACCCTAACCCCTAACCTTTAACTCCTAACCCTAACCCCAACCCCTAACTCCTAACCCTAACCCCTAACCCCTATCTCCTAACCCTAACCCCTAACTCCTAACCCTAACCCCTAACCCTAACCCCTAACTCCTAACCCTAACCCCTAACCCCTATCTCCTAACCCTAACCCCTAACTCCTAACCCTAACCCCTAACCCTAACCCCTAACTCCTAACCCTAACCCCTAACCCTTAACTCCTAATCCTAACCCCTAACCTTTAACTCCTAACCCCTAACCCTAACCCTAACCCTAACCCGTAACTCCTAACCCTAACCCCTAACCCTAACCCCCAACCCTAACCCCTAACCTTTAACTCCTAACCCTAACCCCTATCCCCTATCTCCTAACCCTAACCCCTAACCCTAACCCCCAACCCTAACCCCTAACTCCTAACCCCTAACCTTTAACTCCTAACGCCTAACCCTAACCTGTAACTCCTAACCCTAACCCCTATCCCCTATCTCCTAACCCTAACCCCTAACCCCTAACCCCTATCTCCTAACCCTAACCCCTAACCCCTATCTCCTAACCCTAACCCCTAACCCTAACCCCTAACTCCTAACCCTAACCCTTAACCCCTAACCCTAACCCCTAAGTCCTAACCCCTAACTCCTATCCCCTAACCCTAAACTCTAACTCCTAACCCCTAACTCCTAACCCCTAACCCCTATCTCCTAACCCTAACCCTAACCCGTAACTCCTAACCCTAACCCCTATCCCCTATCTCCTAACCCTATCCCCTAACCCCTATCTCCTAACCCTAACCCCTAACTCCTAACCCCTAACTCCCAACCCTAACCCCTAACCCCTATCTCCTAACCCTAACCCTAACCCGTAACTCCTAACCCTAACCCCTATCCCCTATCTCCTAACCCTATCCCCTAACCCCTATCTCCTAACCCTAACCCCTAACCCCTAACCCTAACCCCTAACCCCTATCTCCTAACCCTATCCCCTAACCCCTATCTCCTAACCCTAACCCCTAACCCCTATCTCCTAACCCTAACCCCTAACTCCTAACCCTAAGCCCTAACCTTTAACTCCTAACCCCTAACTCCTAACCCTAACCCCTATCCCCTATCTCCTAACCCTAACCCCTAACCCTAACCCCTAACCCCTAAATCCTAACCCCTAACTCCTAACTCTTAACCCCTAAACCCTAACCCTAACCCTAACCCCTAACCCTAACCCCTAAGTCCTATCCCCTAACTCCTAACCCCTAACCCTAAACTCTAACTCCTAACCTCTAACTCCTAACCCTAACCCCTAACTCCTAACCCTGTTCACCTCCATGTGTACATCAGACGTAATCTTGATCACTAGGTAACTAGAGAATTGTACTAGACTTCTGCTTGTAGTTCACTGGCATGATTCATCTCGATCCAGCCAGACTTCATACGCAGCTCCTGCGTGCGGTCGCTCCTCCATAAACAGGGACTTCCATCCTGAGTGAATTAACCATCTCACTGCCAGCTAACATTAATTCCATCCATCCAGTGACAGACTGATAGTGATATGCTTTTCTTTCTTATCGGTTTGAGTAGAGCTGAGATGCATGTTAAGATGATGACGTACCAGCATGTATTTTATTTTCATTGTAAGATTATCCTGGCCGAGGCCGATAACATTTACAAACAAATATCAATTTACTGTGTTTACTTTCTTTCCTGACACAGACGAAGATGAAAAGATTGCATCAGTTAAAGCTGAGCTTTGGGAAGGGATGCGACAGGGGACAGGATGAGACTGAGAGAAAAGAAAAAGAGACGAGATGAGAGAGGAAGAGCGGGTTCTACCCACTGTACCCAGAATATCATTAGCATGATGTTACCGTGTTTAACACAAACACAAACTGACCCGACCTCATTCAAACACTCAGTACCTGATGACCACACAGAGAGACTCACAGTGAAGCCCAGAGGTTCAACTTCATTACATAAGTCTAGTGACATTATACAGTGTATATTATTATAATATTGTATAGAGATCATCTCGTATGAAACACAGTTTTCCTACGTTTACGTGCTGCTTGAGACACATTTTTATCATTCAAATCCAAAATGATTCAAACTCAAACACAAAGATTAAATAAAGGTGTTTTTAATTTTACTAAATGGTTTTTACTGCATGTTGGCAGGAGACACAAAGAAAGGGACAGGAAGTGAATACAGACGGAGAGAGAAGAACAGAAAGACTGTAATGTTGAAGGACAAGAAGAGATGAGAAACAGGGAGGAGGTGATGGAGAGCAGGGAGATGAGAGAAGAAGAAGAGCGCAGGAGAGACAGAAGGAAAAGACTGAGAGAGACCACAGAAGCAGAGCGATGCTGGAGTAGACCGCGATGGAGACGAGACGTGATGGAGCTGATGTCAGTCAGAGACACATTTCTACACTGGTTTAAATCTGTTATTATCCAACGTCTGCATATGCACATGTACGGAAAATTGATATTTTTCACCTCCGACACTGAAAGCAAACATACTTTTTGGACCTTGGTATTTTTAAACCCTGCATCCCGCCTCACTGACCCAGAGAAAGTGCTCACAATATACACTGTTGGAGATATCCGAGTGGAAGATATTTCACTATTTCATTAAAGCAAAACAGAAGGAAATGTTAAATACTGATCAGATTTTTGGATAAATCACATCTTATCACCTTATTTGCATGAATAAATGTTATTTTTGAAATAAGTTCCAAACAAAACATTCTTACTAAGAGCGTGAAGATGAGCAGTGTAGCCCTGCACTCAAAGCTGAGAAGACGTCATCAAATCATTTTCTAATAAATAAAAATGCATTTTAAAATAACTTCAAATAAAACTAGATTGGAAATCATTTAAATCCAATCTGAACATGTATAAAATGTGAAAAAATCATTTTCAGTTTCAGAACTAATGATTTTACATTTGCAGCTCAAAAGTCTCAAACTGGTGAATTTAATAAAAAGATTCATTAATTTTACATTTTAAACATAGTGAGCAGTTTCATTCCAGAAATCAGGACTGATCTGATCTGATCTGATCTGATCTGATCTGAGCTTCTGCTCTGCTGAGCTTTTTTTTTATATGTGATACGTGCTTTTTTCTCTAAAAGGAACTAAAATGATTAAAAACGAAGAAAAAAATGTTAGTGCTTAGACTCATCATTAAATAAATAAATAAATAAAGAAATAACTATTTGATTACCGAGTATGTCAGGTGAAAGATGTGGGCAGAAAGAAAGTGATGAATTAATTCAGTTCAGTTTTAATGAATAGAAAACAGCAGCTTCATGCTCACCTTCACACCGAGAATCCGGACACACCGCACTCATCTTCAGCGTCAAACCATTCAGGAAGAAACAGAAAAGAGAAGTAAAGCCATAAAGTTGTGTGTGGAGGATGTTTCTCTCCTCTCCTCTCCTCTCCTCCTCTCCTCTCCTCTCCTCCTCTCCTCCTTTTCTCTCCTCTCCTCTCCTCTCCTCCGTCTCTCACTCAGTGTTTTCTCTCTTTCAGATGAAAGATCAGCAGTCAGGGTCATGAGAGAAAGCGCTTCTGAACCGGAAGTCTGTACGCACTGTTTTTCTTTTCCTTCACCCCCCCCCCCCCACTCTCTCTCTCTCTCTCTCTCTCTCTCTCTCTCTCTCTCTCTCTCTCTCCTCGCTCCTCCACACGGCTTTCTGCGCGCTCCTGACGCACTTCTGTCTTTCGTCGGTCATCCACGCTCGCTGCAGTATGTGCGCACTCTCGTGGGAAAGAATCTTCCTCTTCTTCTTCCTCTTCATCTTCTTCTTCTTCTTCCTCTTCTTCTTCTTCTCCTTCCTCTTATTCTTCTTCGTCTTCAAAATGTTCTTCTGCTTGTAATAGGACAAAGACAGAGCAAAGGAGAGAATGGACACAGGTGAAATGAAATAGATCTGGATGGAGAGGTGACATGATGGATAAATAATGCTGGATACTACTGCTGTGGGTCTTTTAGAGAACGCTCCCTGATTACACGCTGATTATATTTCCTTTACTCCTCTTATATTTACATTTATGGCATTTTTCAGATGTCTTTATCCAGAGAGTGCTTTGAAGTCTCTATCAATAAATACTTCCTTTCCCCCCAGTGTCACAAACGACTCGTTAAATAATCTGTTCTAAATGATTCATTCTAAACTCCTCCTTTCAGAGAGCATACTCTTCTCTGATTGGTCAGACGTCCTAGTGTGTTGTGATTGGTCTACTGCTGTCAGTGTGTGTTGAAAAGGAAACGCCCAGTACCGTAACCGGTTTCAGCTCCATCTGTCAGCGAGCAGCCGATGAAGACCGGAGGCGGGGCTTTTTGTTACAAACCTACGTAGGTTAGTACAGGAAGTAAAGTCTGGAATCACTAACGACTCGTTTCAGCTGTTCAGAATCGATTCCTTCTTTTGTCATACGCTTTAAAGCATAATAGGTGCACTGTAATGACAGAATATCCATATTCAGCTATAGAGCTCTGTCCTGAACAGTAGGACACTCAGACTCTAATGACACGTGCAATACTAACAGCACTTCGGTTGTGTTTGAGGATATTCATTAGGTGCATATACAATAAACATATGAATCATTGTCCATAACAAACATTCTTTAAAGAGATAAATGATAGATGCTGGCCATGTGCAACAAGTGCATGGGGATTCATTTTAGCTTAACTTATTACAGACCAAACCAAACAGACACTAACACACAGACGATGGTCTGTGTAATTGTTTGAATGTTATGGTGTGTACAACTGCCCTTCAGCCCTTCAGCCCTTCAGTCTGCTCATGCATGCCTTTAGCACTCTAGCAGATAGAACCGTTTGTGCTCGGGTGGTTCAGGACTTTGATTATTGCTTTGGCTTTGTTTTATCAGTGGGAAATGTAGATGTTGTTCAGGAAGTCTGTGTTGAACTTCTCCACTGGTCACTGATGGAGACTCGAGTGCAGAACTGTTTGTGGTGATTGAAGTGTTAAAGCTATCACAGCATAACTGTTCATATGAACTGAGCTCCAGAGCGTCTTTATGGTGTTTAAGTGGAACCGTCCTCAGTAATCTCAGTGATCTTTAGACTGCACCATGTGGGACATCCTCAGCAGCAGCATGTGACTCCAACTGATGAGAACTCCAACCAGAAGTAGAGCAAAACAGACTTCCTGTAGAAACTGTAATGAATTTCCTGCTTACACAACTGCACTATTTGAGCATGTAGCGTTAGCACATTTATAGAAGGGGTGTATTTATTTATAATCGCACTATCCGGTGTCACCCAGATGAGGACGGGTTCCTTCTGAGTCCGGTTCCTCTCAAGGTTTCTTCCTCATATCATCTCAGGGAGTTTTTCCTCACCACCGCTGCCTCTCTCTGCTCATTAGAGATAAATTCATACATTTAACATCTCTATCCTGAGTGTATATATTTCTGTACCGCTGCTCCGGGACGATGTCCACCGTTAAACACGCTGCACACACAACACTGAACTGAACTGAATTATTAGAAGTACCAAGGTCATGAAATACTGTAACGCCTCTTCTTTTCTGCGAACGCATGGACTTGACCGTATCTGGTGACATGGTAACAGTACTGTGGGCCTTTTCAAAACATGGAACGTCCCTTTAGTCTCTATAACCTAAAGAACCTAAAGAGTCTGTGATTTTGAGAATAGCCGTGTTTCAGTGCCACGTTAACAAGATTGTTGTGTATTTTTAAGCGTGCGTGTGAGGAAGGGAGTGTAGAATAAACCAGGAATCTGAAACCCTGATTGTGTTCTTCTTGTCTTACGTAATGAATGCCCTGTGGTGTGTGTACAGTATGTCAGGTGAGTGTGCAGTGAAATAGTGTTTAAACTTATAGACTTTTAACGCATGGGGATTTGTTTGTTATTCGGAACGTAGAGCTGGAGGTCAGATGAGTTTAGCGTCTGTGTCTCTGACTGAGGAACTTTATGAATAATGCTCTCATATGCTAATTAGCCTATTAGCGAGCTTCTTGAAGTAGTGCAGCATCTGTGTGCTCCACATCACACTTCATGTTCTTTTATAATTCATGATTGAGAAAAATCCTAACGAGCACAGAGCTAACGAACAGGAGGGGTCATGACACAGTCTTAGATAAAGAACCTTTATTTCAATTCAGTTGCAGGAATTATTACTGCCAAAGAGTTGCAGTAAACACAAGACAGGTGTGTGTGTGTGTGTGTGTGTGTGTGTGTGTGTGTGTGTGTGTGTGTGTGTGTGAGAGAGAGAGAGAGAGAGTCTTTGAACACAGAGTGCTCATGTTAATTGTGTGTTACCTAGTAACAATAAACACACACACACACAGCAGTGAGAGGATTAGCGCAGATCTCGAGGAACAACAAACCCACAGCAGAGAGAGTGAGAGACACGAGGTGAGATCTCTGTTAAAACTATTTTATATGAATTATAATGTGTTTGTCAGAGCAGTTCTCAGTTATGAGAGACACATGGGAGACAAAGCAGTATACTAATTATATACACGGTGTCCCAAAAGTCTCCATAAATAGGCGAAATTGACACTTTTTTAGCTGAGTGTAATCTTCGACATGCCATTTCTCTGCCACTCATGATGAACTCGGGTTAACACATCTGGATTTGCTGCCTAACATCAGTACTTCTATGTGCCAGTATTTTGAATCCATCAAAGCTTTTATCTCCAGATCAGTCTCCATTTTCCATAAACGCGGTGCTGAAATTATAATCGTAGTTGTGTGTCGTCAAATCAGAAATAATTCAGCATCATGAGTGTGAATTATATTAGAACAGAACCCTGGGGAACACCATGTGGTACTTTTGTTGGCTCATGGACATTTCTTCAGGTTTGCACATTAAAATTTCATGGTGTATAGAATTAAAATCTGTGCTCAAATCCAACAGAACCAAACAGAAAAGTCCACAATCCGAGCAGCACGTCTCTGAGCGTTACATTAATGATTGGTTGTCGTTGTGTTTTTCCTCCTCAGGTCATGGAGTCGAGTGAGAAGCGAGAGAGAGATGACCAGGAAGCCTTGAAGACTAAAACTCCTGCACCCTTAATGTCTGATCTTAAGAAAGTAAGCCCAAGAGTGAGCACTAGCAGCAGTGCTCGCTTCGGCGCGCTCAGCCATCACTCGTTTTTCTCCAGACACAACCCTCACCCTAACAGAGTCAAACACATATCTGGTAAGCTTCAGTGTACTCTCTACTTCCCCTTAAAGTCCCCTTAAATCTGTTTACTCCAAACGCACCTACAGTGGAAGTCTAAGGGCAGCTGTTACAGGGCAGCTGTGAAAGGGTCGATGTTAAAGAGCAGCTGTCCAGTGGTGCGTCCCAAATCGCACACTTGTGCACTATTCTACGCCATTTGTAGTATAAATAGTGTGATTAGTGTGTTCAGACTGAACAACCCCAAAAAACAAAATGAACTTTAAGTTCCTGGATGGTGCACTCATTCACCCGGCAAAAAACAAGCGAGGAACGATGGACACTTGGTGCGCTCAACGGTTGCAGCTTTCTGTGCGTAGCGGATGGGCGGGGCTATATCAGGCTGAGCTGCTGAACAGAGAAAGAAATGTTTACATCACCAGTAGCCATAACAACAGCTTACAAAATTCACCTGCGGAGACGATTACGCCTGCGTCTGGCGGTGACTGTGCTCTTGTTGGGAATAAAAGGAAACATTAACATAAACCGTAAAATGGACCGATTGTTTTTTGTTATCTGTTCGGCTATTTTGCTAATGCTAGCGCCATCGCATTACGTGCGTTTGACGTAATTTGCCCTTGACCGGGAAACAGCATATACTTCCTGTTAGTGCATTACCGAAAGTGAGAGTTGTGTTCCTCTGATGTTGTGGAGATGAAGTGTTGAGGATGTGCTGCTTGGTGTGAAGTTCAGCGTGGACTCAAACTGTGTGTCAGTGTGTGTTAGTGTGTGTCAGTGTGTTAGTGTGTGTCAGTGTGTGTTAGTGTGTGTCAGTGTGTTAGTGTGGGTCAGTGTGTTAGTGTGGGTCAGTGTGTGTTAGTGTGTGTTAGTGTGTGTTAGTGTGGATCAATGTGTTAGTGTGTGTCAGTGTGTGTCAGTGTGTGTTAGTGTGGGTCAGTGTGTTAGTGTGGGTCAGTGTGTTAGTGTGGGTCAGTGTGTTAGTGTGGGTCAGTGTGTGTTAGTGTGGATCAATGTGTTAGTGTGTGTCAGTGTGTGTTAGTGTGTGTCAGTGTGTGTTAGTGTGTGTCAGTGTGTGTTAGTGTGTGTTAGTATGTGTCAGTGTGGGTCAGTGTGTTAGTGTGGGTCAGTGTGTTAGTGTGGGTCAGTGTGTGTTAGTGTGGATCAATGTGTTAGTGTGTGTCAGTGTGTGTTAGTGTGTGTCAGTGTGTGTTAGTGTGTGTTAGTGTGTGTCAGTGTGTGTTAGTGTGTGTCAGTGTGTGTTAGTGTGGATCAATGTGTTAGTGTGTGTCAGTGTGTGTTAGTGTGTGTTAGTGTGGGTCAGTGTGTTAGTGTGTGTCAGTGTGTGTTAGTGTGTGTCAGTGTGTGTTAGTGTGTGTTAGTGTGTGTCAGTGTGTGTCAGTGTGTGTCAGTGTGTGTTAGTGTGGGTCAGTGTGTGTTAGTGTGTGTCAGTTTGTGTTAGTGTGTGTCAGTGTGTGTTAGTGTGGGTCAGTGTGTTAGTGTGTGTCAGTGTGTGTTAGTGTGTGTCAGTTTGTGTTAGTGTGTGTCAGTGTGTGTTAGTGTGGGTCAGTGTGTGTTAGTATCTGTCAGTGTGTGTTAGTGTGTGTCAGTGTGTTAGTGTGTGTTAGTGTGGGTCAGTGTGTGTTAGTGTGTGTCAGTGTGTGTTAGTGTGTGTTAGTGTGTGTTAGTGTGTGTCAGTGTGTGTTAGTGTGTGTTAGTATGTGTCAGTGTGTGTCAATGTGTTAGTGTGGGTCAGTGTGTGTAAGAGCATATAAGTGTGTGTCAGTGTGTGTCAGTGTGTGTCAGTGTGTGTTAGTGTGTGAGTGTATGTGTCAGTGTGTGTCAGTGTGTTAGTGTGGGTCAGTGTGTGTAAGAGCATATAAGTGTGTGTCAGTGTGTGTCAGTGTGTGTCAGTGTGTGTTAGTGTGTGAGTGTATGTGTCAGTGTGTGTCAGTGTGTTAGTGTGGGTCAGTGTGTGTAAGAGCATATAAGTGTGTGTCAGTGTGTGTCAGTGTGTGTTAGTGTGTTAGTGTGTGTGTGTGTGTGTGTGTGTTTGTGTGTTTGTGTGGAACTAGATGACAGTATATGTAGTGAGAGCTCGGTGCTAGTGTGAACTGATGTGTTTATAATGGCTGCAGGTTTGAATGGAAGTCTGGTGTGTATCGTGAATGATGATTGGTACAGCAACACTCCACTCTTCCCACATCCACTGATCAGGAGTCAAGTTTCCTCCAGCTCTAATCACACGCCCATGTCTCTACCGTATCACACCACTTTCACCCGAGCTGACGGAGCCAAGCAGGCTGCAGGTGAGAGATGAACACCACCATTAAAGCATGTTTATTTACTGTCATAGTAATCAGTTCAGTCACAGCAACTCCACAGCATCACCCCACATAATATTTATTACTTGCATACTGCATTCTATTCATTTTTACATAAAGATATAAAAAAAACCTTCTCTGCAGTGATTCTTCCAGACTTCACTGTTTATCATCTCATTTATTCACCGTCTCTAAATCCTGCCGCACCAAAGCTTTCCAAAATCAGTCAAACAGAGCAGCTTGTAACATTTACACTGAAATCAGGAGATACTGCACTTCTGCAGTTTAACACTCCATCAATACCTCCATCATCATAACAAACACTCCATCAATACCTCCATCATAACAAACACTCCATCAATACCTCCATCATAACAAACACTCCATCAATACCTCCATCATCATAACAAACACGCCATCAATACCTCCATCATAACAAACACTCCATCAATACCTCCATCATAACAAACACTCCATCAATACCTCCATCATAACAAACACTCCATCAATACCTCCATCATCATAACAAACACTCCATCAATACCTCCATCATAACAAACACTCCATCAATACCTCCATCATCATAACAAACACTCCATCAATACCTCCATCATAACAAACACTCCATCAATACCTCCATCATCATAACAAACACTCCATCAATACCTCCATCATAACAAACACTCCATCAATACCTCCATCATAACAAACACTCCATCAATACCTCCATCATAACAAACACTCCATCAATACCTCCATCATCATAACAAACACTCCATCAATACCACCATCATCATAACAAACACTCCATCAATACCTCCATCATAACAAACACTCCATCAATACCTCCATCATCATAACAAACACTCCATCAATACCTCCATCATAACAAACACTCCATCAATACCTCCATCATAACAAACACTCCATCAATACCTCCATCATAACAAACACTCCATCAATACCTCCATCATCATAACAAACACTCCATCAATACCACCATCATCATAACAAACACTCCATCAATACCTCCATCATAACAAACACTCCATCAATACCTCCATCATCATAACAAACACTCCATCAATACCTCCATCATAACAAACACTCCATCAATACCTCCATCATCATAACAAACACTCCATCAATACCTCCATCATCATAACAAACACTCCATCAATACCTCCATCATAACAAACACTCCATCAATACCTCCATCATCATAACAAACACTCCATCAATACCTCCATCATCATAACAAACACTCCATCAATACCTCCATCATAACAAACACTCCATCAATACCTCCATCATCATAACAAACACTCCATCAATACCTCCATCATCATAACAAACACTCCATCAATACCTCCATCATCATAACAAACACTCCATCAATACCTCCATCATAACAAACACTCCATCAATACCTCCATCATCATAACAAACACTCCATCAATACCTCCATCATAACAAACACTCCATCAATACCTCCATCATAACAAACACTCCATCAATACCTCCATCATCATAACAAACACTCCATCAATACCTCCATCATAACAAACACTCCATCAATACCTCCATCATCATAACAAACACTCCATCAATACCTCCATCATAACAAACACTCCATCAATACCTCCATCATAACAAACACTCCATCAATACCTCCATCATCATAACAAACACTCCATCAATACCTCCATCATAACAAACACTCCATCAATACCTCCATCATCATAACAAACACTCCATCAATACCTCCATCATAACAAACACTCCATCAATACCTCCATCATAACAAACACTCCATCAATACCTCCATCATCATAACAAACACTCCATCAATACCTCCATCATAACAAACACTCCATCAATACCTCCATCATAACAAACACTCCATCAATACCTCCATCATCATAACAAACACTCCATCAATACCTCCATCATAACAAACACTCCATCAATACCTCCATCATCATAACAAACACTCCATCAATACCTCCATCATAACAAACACTCCATCAATACCTCCATCATAACAAACACTCCATCAATACCTCCATCATCATAACAAACACTCCATCAATACCTCCATCATAACAAACACTCCATCAATACCTCCATCATAACAAACACTCCATCAATACCTCCATCATAACAAACACTCCATCAATACCTCCATCATCATAACAAACACTCCATCAATACCTCCATCATAACAAACACTCCATCAATACCTCCATCATCATAACAAACACTCCATCAATACCTCCATCATCATAACAAACACTCCATCAATACCTCCATCATAACAAACACTCCATCAATACCTCCATCATAACAAACACTCCATCAATACCTCCATCATAACAAACACTCCATCAATACCTCCATCATCATAACAAACACTCCATCAATACCTCCATCATAACAAACACTCCATCAATACCTCCATCATCATAACAAACACTCCATCAATACCTCCATCATAACAAACACTCCATCAATACCTCCATCATAACAAACACTCCATCAATACCTCCATCATAACAAACACTCCATCAATACCTCCATCATAACAAACACTCCATCAATACCTCCATCATAACAAACACTCCATCAATACCTCCATCATCATAACAAACACTCCATCAATACCTCCATCATAACAAACACTCCATCAATACCGCCATCATAACAAACACTCCATCAATACCTCCATCATAACAAACACTCCATCAATACCTCCATCATCATAACAAACACTCCATCAATACCTCCATCATAACAAACACTCCATCAATACCTCCATCATAACAAACACTCCATCAATACCTCCATCATAACAAACACTCCATCAATACCTCCATCATAACAAACACTCCATCAATACCTCCATCATCATAACAAACACTCCATCAATACCTCCATCATAACAAACACTCCATCAATACCTCCATCATCATAACAAACACTCCATCAATACCTCCATCATAACAAACACTCCATCAATACCTCCATCATAACAAACACTCCATCAATACCTCCATCATCATAACAAACACTCCATCAATACCTCCATCATAACAAACACTCCATCAATACCTCCATCATAACAAACACTCCATCAATACCTCCATCATCATAACAAACACTCCATCAATACCTCCATCATAACAAACACTCCATCAATACCTCCATCATAACAAACACTCCATCAATACCTCCATCATAACAAACACTCCATCAATACCTCCATCATAACAAACACTCCATCAATACCTCCATCATCATAACAAACACTCCATCAATACCTCCATCATAACAAACACTCCATCAATACCTCCATCATAACAAACACTCCATCAATACCTCCATCATAACAAACACTCCATCAATACCTCCATCATCATAACAAACACTCCATCAATACCTCCATCATAACAAACACTCCATCAATACCTCCATCATCATAACAAACACTCCATCAATACCTCCATCATCATAACAAACACTCCATCAATACCTCCATCATAACAAACACTCCATCAATACCTCCATCATAACAAACACTCCATCAATACCTCCATCATAACAAACACTCCATCAATACCTCCATCATCATAACAAACACTCCATCAATACCTCCATCATAACAAACACTCCATCAATACCTCCATCATCATAACAAACACTCCATCAATACCTCCATCATAACAAACACTCCATCAATACCTCCATCATAACAAACACTCCATCAATACCTCCATCATAACAAACACTCCATCAATACCTCCATCATAACAAACACTCCATCAATACCTCCATCATAACAAACACTCCATCAATACCTCCATCATCATAACAAACACTCCATCAATACCTCCATCATAACAAACACTCCATCAATACCGCCATCATAACAAACACTCCATCAATACCTCCATCATCATAACAAACACTCCATCAATACCTCCATCATAACAAACACTCCATCAATACCTCCATCATCATAACAAACACTCCATCAATACCTCCATCATAACAAACACTCCATCAATACCTCCATCATAACAAACACTCCATCAATACCTCCATCATCATAACAAACACTCCATCAATACCTCCATCATAACAAACACTCCATCAATACCTCCATCATAACAAACACTCCATCAATACCTCCATCATAACAAACACTCCATCAATACCTCCATCATCATAACAAACACTCCATCAATACCTCCATCATAACAAACACTCCATCAATACCTCCATCATCATAACAAACACTCCATCAATACCTCCATCATCATAACAAACACTCCATCAATACCACCATCATAACAAACACTCCATCAATACCTCCATCATCATAACAAACACTCCATCAATACCTCCATCATAACAAACACTCCATCAATACCTCCATCATAACAAACACTCCATCAATACCTCCATCATAACAAACACTCCATCAATACCTCCATCATAACAAACACTCCATCAATACCTCCACCATCATAACA
The DNA here is from genome assembly GCF_001660625.3 of Ictalurus punctatus. Taxonomy (NCBI): domain Eukaryota; kingdom Metazoa; phylum Chordata; class Actinopteri; order Siluriformes; family Ictaluridae; genus Ictalurus; species Ictalurus punctatus. The sequence continues at coordinate 29,178,714 of NC_030428.2, forward strand.
AACACTCCATCAATACCTCCATCATCATAACAAACACTCCATCAATACCTCCATCATAACAAACACTCCATCAATACCTCTGACATCACAACAGTGTAATAATAAAACATTTAAACATTAAATGATTTATGATGTCATGATAGAAGGTGTGGTTAGAATAATTTCCTCTAAGTCACTGATTGTTTATCTTCTTCTCTTCCACAGCTATGATTTCTGAAGCGTGGAGAGAGGAACTGAAGGACCTGGCAACTAAAGTCAGTCTCTCAGCTGCAGCTGCCAGTAAAAGATCTGAACACGAGGTAGAGGAACATACAGACCTTCATTAGTTTAATGCATTTAATTTGATACATTTTCCTGTATCACCTTTCATGTAGTGTGTTATAGAGCGGTTTGTGAATGTAAAAAGTCTGCAAAGTTTCAAAAATCAAAGTGCACGACAAACGGAGTTATTGACTCGCAAAAGAGGGAACTGATTCTGAACAGCTGAAACGAGTCGTCAGTAATTCCAGACATACTTCCTGTAATAACCTATGTAATTTGGTAACAAAAGAGCCACCGCTGGTCTTCACTGGCTGCTGGCGAACAACGCGTACTGCGTAATGCATGTACATCTATTGTATGAGACCTTTTAAACAAAATTAGGCACGTTTCAAAACTATAATAGGCGGAAAAATATATATATATTATAAATATATATAAAAATAGTATGGATGATAGCATACATATACAGTTAATGGGTGCACTAGAGACTGAAAAATAAATGAAGTAATGCTAAACAAAACAAGAAAATAATAACTCAATTCATATATTTTCTCTCATTTTGTGAGAAGGTACAAAGGAAAATAATAACTGCCCGAATGGTTGGGTTCAGTCAGAATTCCTCCCACAGCAGGTGGGACTGGGATTAAAAAATATTCCTGCATACGCCTCATTAATATTTATACAGCCAGGTCCATGGAGAGAGATGGAAAGAATCTGAAGAAGGTACATTACCATGCAGTAGAACGTCAGGATAATGAACGCTCTGAAAAAAACTGATGGTAAATGAAGGGCAATATTTTGTCTCCACTGCTGTAATCAGTGTCAAGATTGATATTCCTACAACACCTTGTGTTGTTTTGTATTCTGGATGACTGGCCCACAGAGTCAAAACCCTGCACCTCTCAAACATCAATCTCTGCATGGCTTCCTCAGAAACAGGACTGGTGATGGGGTGTATGGGGGAGTTTTGAGCGTACAGTACAGTACAGTACTCAGTGGTCTCAACAGGAGCTTTAATGATATTAAATGAAGCACTTGGTTATCTCTCTATCTGGTCCATTATAAAACTATCCAGACTTGCAGTGACAATTTGTGATTGAAATTATTTGTCATTTGTACTGAAGAAGCCACCATTATGCTGGAATAACTGAATAGTGAAGCTCACTGGTGTAGGAGCTAGACCTTCCCCAAGCTGCTCTAATTTTACCGTCTAGACCAGTGGTCACCAACCCTTGAGATCTTCCTTCCTGCAGGTTTCATCTCCAACCAAAATCTAACTCACCTGTTTTAGTCGACCAAGAACTTCTTAAAGAAATGATCAGATGGTCAGGTGGGCACCATTATGGTTGGAGCTAAAGTCTTCAGGAAGGTAGATCTCTAGGAACAGGGTTGGTGACCACTGCTCTAGAGTATAAAGGTACAGGGATGGCAGTCATGGTTTTAGACTTGGATATACAATGTCTTGTCTAGCACATAGAATATTTTCTGAAACGGAATCACGTGATGGTAGTACCTTCTGGTCTGCTGGAGCTCATCCTGCCTGAGGACACTTCAACTTCTCTTCTGGTAATAACCTGTTTTTTTGTCCAGACTCCCACTGCCTCCAGATGGAGAAAAAAAACTCAGACAAGATGCTCAGCCATATTCCCATTAATGGAGAGTGGTAACCATGTGTATGGCCTGTCGGAACCTCGGGAAGCATCGGTACACGTTAGTGTGAAACTGAGTCACCTTCGGCAGACGGCAGACTGCCAGATCAGTTTTGATACTTTGGTACACTTCCAGCTTAGCTTAGTGTGAAAAATCTCCTTCTGATCCAGATCAGGTGACATAGTGTATGCAATAATTATCTCAGATTCAACTTCTTCTGCAGGAGGCCAAGCATGTTGTAACAAGGGCACTGGCCCACCCTGGCCCCTCCCCAGACCTGCCAGAGTCACATCAGTACAGGAACATTACAGTATCACACAACTGAATGCTTTGACTACTGGGTGATTTTTTTCCCATGATTCCTCAGATTCAGATAAATTTGCATTTGTGTAGATTATCAGAGAGGAGGAGCCGATGCGTAGGAAGACCCAGTACTCATCTGAAACGGGTCGCATAATTCCTCCAACATCCTGGAGAACCAAACGGCGTGACTTCCACACTCCAAACACACATCCAGGAGCTCGTACACCTCAGGCTTCACAGATACAACCAGGAACCATCAGCCTAGAGGGGCAAGAGCTCAGGGTAACACACCTGAACACACCAAACACACTTCAACACAACCAAACACACTTCAACACAACCAAACACATCTCAACACACCCAAACACACCTTAAAATCGGGCTCAGGTGGTTTGTCAGCTGAGTTCAATCCCAGGCCCATGTGTCTCCACATGCCAAAGTGTCCAAGACACTGAACCCCAAGTTGCTACTGATGGCAGGCTAGATGTGTGTGTGTGAATGTGAAACGAGAAACAGTGTAAAGTACTTTGTAGAACCACTAAGGTTAAAAAGTGCTATACAAGTGCAGACCATTTACCATTCAACACACCTCAACACACCTCAACACACCTCAATATACACAAACACACCTCAACACACCTCAACACACCTCAATATACCCAAACACACCTCAACACACCTCAACACACCTCAATATACACAAACACACCTCAACACACCTCAATATACACAAACACACCTCAACACACCTCAACACACCTCAATATACACAAACACACCTCAACACACCTCAACACACCTCAATATACACAAACACACCTCAACACACCTCAACACACCTCAATATACACAAACACACCTCAACACACCTCAACACACCTCAACACACCTCAATATACCCAAACACACCTCAACACACCTCAATATACCCAAACACACCTCAACACACCTCAACACACCTCAATATACACAAACACACCTCAACACACCTCAATATACCCAAACACACCTCAACACACCTCAACACACCTCAATATACCCAAACACACCTCAACACACCTCAATATACCCAAACACACCTCAACACACCTCAACACACCTCAACACACCTCAACACACCTCAACACACCTCAATATACACAAACACACCTCAACACACCTCAACACACCTCAATATACACAAACACACCTCAACACACCTCAACACACCTCAACACACCTCAACACACCTCAATATACCCAAACACACCTCAACACACCTCAATATACACAAACACACCTCAACACACCTCAACACACCTCAATATACACAAACACACCTCAACACACCTCAATATACCCAAACACACCTCAACACACCTCAATATACCCAAACACACCTCAACACACCTCAATATACACAAACACACCTCAACACACCTCAACACACCTCAATATACCCAAACACACCTCAACACACCTCAATATACCCAAACACACCTCAACACACCTCAACACACCTCAATATACACAAACACACCTCAACACACCTCAACACACCTCAATATACACAAACACACCTCAACACACCTCAACACACCTCAACACACCTCAACACACCTCAACACACCTCAATATACCCAAACACACCTCAACACACCTCAATATACACAAACACACCTCAACACACCTCAACACACCTCAATATACACAAACACACCTCAACACACCTCAATATACACAAACACACCTCAACACACCTCAACACACCTCAATATACACAAACACACCTCAACACACCTCAATATACACAAACACACCTCAACACACCTCAACACACCTCAATATACCCAAACACACCTCAACACACCTCAACACACCTCAATATACACAAACACACCTCAACACACCTCAACACACCTCAATATACCTCAATATACCCAAACACACCTCAACACACCTCAACACACCTCAATATACACAAACACACCTCAACACACCTCAATATACCCAAACACACCTCAACACACCTCAATATACCCAAACACACCTCAACACACCTCAACACACCTCAACACACCTCAATATACACAAACACACCTCAACACACCTCAATATACCCAAACACACCTCAACACACCTCAACACACCTCAACACACCTCAACACACCTCAATATACCCAAACACACCTCAACACACCTCAATATACACAAACACACCTCAACACACCTCAACACACCTCAATATACACAAACACACCTCAACACACCTCAATATACACAAACACACCTCAACACACCTCAACACACCTCAATATACCCAAACACACCTCAACACACCTCAACACACCTCAATATACACAAACACACCTCAACACACCTCAACACACCTCAATATACCCAAACACACCTCAACACACCTCAACACACCTCAATATACCTCAATATACCCAAACACACCTCAACACACCTCAATATACCCAAACACACCTCAACACACCTCAATATACCCAAACACACCTCAACACACCTCAACACACCGCAATATACACAAACACACCTCAACACACCTCAACACACCTCAATATACCCAAACACACCTCAACACACCTCAACACACCTCAATATACACAAACACACCTCAACACACCTCAACACACCTCAATATACCCAAACACACCTCAACACACCTCAATATACCCAAACACACCTCAACACACCTCAACACACCTCAATATACACAAACACACCTCAACACACCTCAACACACCTCAATATACACAAACACACCTCAACACACCTCAACACACCTCAACACACCTCAACACACCTCAACACACCTCAATATACCCAAACACACCTCAACACACCTCAATATACACAAACACACCTCAACACACCTCAACACACCTCAATATACACAAACACACCTCAACACACCTCAATATACACAAACACACCTCAACACACCTCAACACACCTCAATATACACAAACACACCTCAACACACCTCAATATACACAAACACACCTCAACACACCTCAACACACCTCAATATACCCAAACACACCTCAACACACCTCAACACACCTCAATATACACAAACACACCTCAACACACCTCAACACACCTCAATATACCTCAATATACCCAAACACACCTCAACACACCTCAACACACCTCAATATACACAAACACACCTCAACACACCTCAATATACCCAAACACACCTCAACACACCTCAATATACCCAAACACACCTCAACACACCTCAACACACCTCAACACACCTCAATATACACAAACACACCTCAACACACCTCAATATACCCAAACACACCTCAACACACCTCAACACACCTCAACACACCTCAACACACCTCAATATACCCAAACACACCTCAACACACCTCAATATACACAAACACACCTCAACACACCTCAACACACCTCAATATACACAAACACACCTCAACACACCTCAATATACACAAACACACCTCAACACACCTCAACACACCTCAATATACCCAAACACACCTCAACACACCTCAACACACCTCAATATACACAAACACACCTCAACACACCTCAACACACCTCAATATACCCAAACACACCTCAACACACCTCAATATACCTCAATATACCCAAACACACCTCAACACACCTCAATATACCCAAACACACCTCAACACACCTCAATATACCCAAACACACCTCAACACACCTCAACACACCGCAATATACACAAACACACCTCAACACACCTCAACACACCTCAATATACCCAAACACACCTCAACACACCTCAACACACCTCAATATACCCAAACACACCCAAACACACCTCAACACACCTCAACATACCTCAATATACACAAACACACCTCAACACACCTCAACACACCTCAATATACCCAAACACACCTCAACACACCTCAACACACCTCAATATACCCAAACACACCTCAACACACCTCAACACACCTCAATATACCCAAACACACCTCAACACACCTCAACACACCTCAACACACCTCAATATACACAAACACACCTCAACACACCTCAACACACCTGATTATACCCAAACACACCCAAACACACCTCAACACACCTCAACACACCTCAATACACCTCAACACACCTCAACACACCTCAACACACCTCAATACACTCAAACACACCTCAATACACACAAAACACACCTCATTACACCTCAATACACACCTCAATACACCCAAACACACATCAACACACACCATGTATTTAGTACTGGCTCCATGTTCTGATTATTTTTATTATTTACACACACTTGGTAAACATTTGTTCACCTTTTTTCCATCACTGTGTTTTTGCCCATCAAATGAGTTTAACGAGGACGTTTCCATCACTACACACACCTCAGGCAGGGCTGGGGTTTTTAGTTTGTTCAATCATGTGCTGTGAAACCAAATCGAACAGAAAATTAACCAAAAGAATGAATTTCGTTCTGATTTGATGCCTTTTAGATTAATATAATTCAATCTGGAAAATAGTTTAGAGGGAAATAATGACATGTCACAAAACATGACAACATTCTAAACAAAATAAATGAAAAGAGAGTTTTTCACACCCAAAAACAGAAGAAAATGTAATCCTCCCACACGTACAATGCTAGAAGGTCTTCAGAGTACATGATTAGCAAAAAGCTGAAAGAAAGAACATTCAGGGATATACTGCTGCTGTTTGACACAGTGAGTGGTCATAGTTAATGATAATTACACACTTTATCTGCTCTTGTTCTTTAGATCATTCTAGCAGCACTCGTGTGTCACCGAGCTTTTCTTTCCATTTCACATCTGACAAACAGGCTCGCCTAAAAAAAAAGAGAGAAAAGAAAAGAAACGCTGCACAATATTAAAATGTTACAGCTGACATTTTAGCCACAGCCATGTTATCCTTCACATGCTGGAAAAATGGCTGTCAGAATCATCAACTTCTTCCCGAAAAATAAACAGCATTTTTCTTCATAAAAATAAATAATAATAATAATAACTGCTAATTGTTTTTAATTTCCGAGGTGTTGGAGCTGTTGTGTCAGATCCTGCAGACGGATTCGCTGTCTCTCGTACAGCAGTGGCTTCTTCTGGCTGGAGATCCAGGTGAGAATTCAATTAAAAAAAACATTTAGACATTTTTTAAAAACTATTTGTGCATGAACTTAGTAACTGGAAACGAGAGAAAAGGAATCATCTCATATACAGTATCTCCAATAATGCACTTAATTATATTCGAATGAACTGCTGTGGTGTGTCAGGATAAAGAGAGAGAGATGAGTGTGTTATATATGTTATATATAATAATATTACCTTGATACTGATATCCAGCATCAATGTGAGCGTGTATATTAGGGTTCATCCACATTCATGACCACACACTAAGACTAGATGAAACACACCTGACATGCTGTAGATCAGACTTACTGACAGTCAATGAGATTAAAGCCTTATTCAGACAGGATTAGTTTATATGTATCGGTGTGTAATGTAATTATTACCCAAGTATCTCTGGGATTTTAGACAGAATCCCTCATGTCAAACGTGTCCTGTTACTAGGGCACAGTAGAACTTCCGTTTTACCTGCTTGCTAGCATGTCCACAGCTCAATCACCAAAAAAAGCTCTAACAGTTCAACTAGTAATTGAAATAATAAATGTGACGATATGTTAATTCCCAAACACCAGAATATCCAAAAGTGTAGATTTCATCATATAAACGGCCAATTATCAGCTCCATGTTTTATGTAATACAAATGTAAATGTTTTCTCATTTGGTGCTAGCATAAAATTCATGCTAATTTTAAACAAAATTAATATTTGAAAGCATTTATATATTTAAATGAACTGAAATTCAAATGCAGTTACTGAAGTTATTTGCCAGCCTGAAAAGACACTATATTAATAGCCTATGCTGATTGTTCATGTTTTTGACCTGTGTGTGTGTGTGTGTGTGTGTGTGTGTGTGTGTGTGTGTGTGTGTGTGTGTGTGTGTGTTTCAGAGAAGGAGCTGGTTCTCAGGATGCTCCAGCAGGCCATGTGTGATTCTCCAGCTCTCCTTCAACCACCACAGTTTCCCATTACAGCTCAAACCGAGCCTCCGCTTCAGACACGCCGAAAACGCCGGATGAGGAGGTGACGTGTCCCAAATACAAAAAACAATCTGTTCCAAAAGAGGGACTGGGTTTATTCCAGTATTTTAAATATAGCCTTTATACACATCCCATCATAGTTCTGTATTCAGACTGGAACATGTACACACTTAACAAACAGCATTAATTGTTTTCGTCTCTTTATGCTGTCCAAAAGTTACGTTGTATTTCCGTGAGGAAAGTTCCTGGTGTTCAGAGTCGGGTCACGCAGGTGGATTTTCTGAGCTCCGTGTTCAGATTATTAAAATCACCTGTGTGTAGTTCACACCTCAGGTGTTGTTAGACCTTTCTTGAGGAGAAGCGTCTAAGATTGCCCCCCCCCCCCCCCCCCCCCCATAAACACAAAAGCTCACCTTTAAACTGAAAAAAAAATCAAGGATAGAGAATATGGACTAAAGAAGGAAATAGTTATGTAACAAAAAGGGAACTCACCTCACTCAACTCATATATATATATATTTATATAATCAGTGAAAGTGTGATATGTGCATTTGAGTCCAGTGAATAAGTGTTCAGGGTGTTAATTTCCTCGGGTATGGGGTCATTAACAGTTTAGGTACCTGGTGATCTGATGGGAAAAGCTGGTCCTCAATCTGCTGGTGCGGGTTCTGATGCTGCGATATCGTCTACCAGATGGTAGCAATGAGAACAGTGCATGGATTGGATGGCTGGAGTCTTTAATGATCCCTTAACGTTCCTCATACAGCATCCGTACTGTTCCCATACCAGACGATGATGCAGCCAGACAGGATGCTCTCCACAGTGCATGAGTAGAATGATCTGAGGATGCTGGCACTCATCCCAAACGTTCTCAGACATCTTAGGAAGAAGAGCCACTGGTGAGCTTTCTTCATTACGGCTTCTGTATGGACGGACCATGTTAAGTCATCGGAGATGTGGATCACGAGGAACTTGAAGCTGCTGACCCTTTCCACTGGTGCTCTGTGGATTGTGATGGGGCTGTGCTTTCTGTCCTGTCTCCTAAAGTCCACCACGAGCTCCTTGGTCTTGTTGATGTTTAGAGACAGGTTGTTGTCCTGGCACCAGTGTGTTAGAGAACGTACGTCTTGTCTGTAGGCTGTTTCCTTGTCCTCTGTGGTCAGGCCTATCACCGTCATGTCGTCCGCAAATTTGACAATGATGCTGAAGTTGTGGGATGATTAAAGAGATGATTAAAAATTCAAAATAAAAAGACTAATATGATGATGATGGCTGTATTGCTACGTGAGTCCTAATTGTAATTATCACATTAATCACTGGTCTAATTCCCACTCATTATTCATCAGCAAATAGAGGAGCACATGATCCTGACACTGACTCTGAGCTTGACTCCTCTGTGTGTGATGTGTGTGATGTGTGTTATTGTCCCGACACACTGTACCGGTGATACTTAAGGGTGATGAAGTCATTTCTTGTTAGCGCACTAGTCAACACACACACTAACGGGTCTGTGTCTCTTACTGTAGTGTGTGTTCATCTGGAGAAATGGATAAAGAGAAAGCAGTTAAAGAGAAACCAGGTAACACCTCCTCTGTGTGTGTGTGTGTGTGTGTGTGTGTGTGTGTGTGTGTGTGTGTGTGTGTTATAATAAATGGATGTGATGGATGTAATGGATGAAAGCGATGGATGTGATGGATGTAATGGATGAAACCAATGAATGTGATGGATGTGATGGATGTGATGGATGAAACCGATGAATGTGATGGATGTGATGAATGTGATGGATGTGATGAATGTGATGGATGTGATGGATGTGATGGATAAAAGTGATGTGATGAATGTGATGAATGTGATGAATGTGATGGATGTGATGAATGTGATGGATGTGATGGATGTGATGAATGTGATGGATGTGATGGATGTGATGGATGTGATGGATGAAACCGATGAATGTGATGGATGTGATGGATGAAACCGATGAATGTGATGGATGTGATGGATGTGATGGATGTGATGAATGTGATGGATGTGATGGATGTGATGGATGTGATGGATGAAACCGATGAATGTGATGGATGTGATGGATGTGATGGATGAAACCGATGAATGTGATGGATGTGATGAATGTGATGGATGTGATGAATGTGATGGATGTGATGAATGTGATGGATGTGATGGATGTGATGGATGTGATGAATGTGATGGATGTGATGGATGTGATGGATGTGATGAATGTGATGGATGTGATGGATGTGATGGATGTGATGGTTGAATTGAATTCTGATTGAATCCTGTGCTCTGATTCAATCTTTTTTTGATTCAAAAAAGGCGAGTGTATCACACCTCCTCTTTCCTGAAGCAGAACAGGTTCCTGACCTTTCAGTACTCTGTGCAGAACCTGTAAAAGCACCTGAAGCTTAGCACTTTATAAAATAGTCCTGAGATTCAGGAGGTTTTACAGAAACGAGCTTCACTCATCACTTCCTGCTTTTCATAAACTGCACTGGGGTCTGAGTCCTGAGTAATAAACACTGTAGAGTTTAACAATAAATCAAGGAGAGAGTGAGGAAACCCAGCTCCATTTTATTACTTTAATCTTATTCAGTGTGTGTGCGTGTGTGTGCGTGTGTGTGCGTGTGTGTGCGTGTGTGTGTGTGTGTGTGTGTTACAGAGCGGATCGGAGATGCTGAAGTCTTGCGAGTTCGACAGGACGAGAGTGAAAACATCAACGATTCTGCAAGCCAACATGAACACAGTCAATAACACACACACACACACACACACACACACACACACACACACACACACATATATATATATATATATATCCATATACAGTGCATCCGGAAAGTATTCACAGCGCTTCACTTTCTCCACATTGTGTGATGTTACAGTCTTATTCCAAACTGGATTAAATTCATTATTTTCCTCAGAAAATTCTACAAACAAAACCCCATGATGACCACGTGAAAGAAGTTTGTTTGAAATCTTTGCAAATTTATGAAAAATAAATAACAAAAAAGCACATGTACATAAGTATTCACACCCTTTGCTCAATACTTTGTTGAAGCACCTTTAGCACCGAATAACAGCCTCAAGTCTTGTTGAGTATGATGCTACAAGCCTGGCACAACTATTTTGGGCAGTTTCTCCCATTCTTCTGTGCAGGACCTCTCGAGCTCCATCAGGTCCGATGGGGAGCGTCAGTGCACAGCCATTTTCAGATCTCTCCAGAGATGTTCAATCGGGTTCAAGTCTGGGCTCCGGCTGGGACACTCAAGGACATTCACAGAGTCGTCCTGTAGACACTCCTTTGTTATCTTGTCTGTGTGCTTAGGGTCGTTGTCCTGTTGGAAGATGAACCTTCACCCCAGTCTGAGGTCCAGAGCGCTCTGGAGCAGGTTTTCATCAAGGATGTCTCTGTACATCGCTGCATTCACCTTTCCCTCGATCCGGACTGGTCTCCCAGTTCCTGCTGCTGAAAAACATCCCCACAGCATGATGCTGCCACCACCATGCTTCACGCATGCATCTGTGCCTCGATACAATCCCGTCTCGGAGGTCTACAGCCAGTTCCTTGGGCTTCACGGCTTGGTTTGTGCTCTGACATGCAGTGTTAACTGTGGGACCTTATACAGACAGGTGTGTGCCTTTCCAAATCATGTCCAATCAACTGAATTTACCACAGGTGGCCTCCACTCACGCTGTAGAAACATCTGAAGGATGATCAGTGGAAACAAGACGCACCTGAGCTCAATTTTGAGTGTCATGGCAAAGGGTGTGAATACTTACGTACATGTGCTTTTTTTGTTTTTTATTTTTCATAAATTTGCAAAGATTTCAAACAAACTTCTTTCACGTTGTCATTATGGAGTATTGTTTGTAGAATTTTGAGGAAAATAATGAATTTAATCCAGTTTGGAATAAGACTGTAACATCACAAAATGTGGAAAAAGAGAAGCGCTGTGAATACTTTCCGGATGCACTGTGCATATATATATATATATATATATATATATATATATATATATATAACACACAATTATTATTCGTTTTGGAAGTAGATATGAGCATCAACTTTATCACTTATAAAACTATAATCACTTATTCAGTAGGAAAGTAGGGTGCCTAAGTAGGCAGTATGTTTAAGTAGACTAAGTGTTGTTAATGATTTGGACAGACGTGACTTAATGCAGACACCAATATTCTCTTCTTCTGTCTAAAATAAAATAAAACAAAATAATCCCAGCACTCTCTGTCTCTCTGTCTGTCTCTCTCTCTCTGTGTGTGTGTGTGTGTGTGTGTCTGAGACGAGTCATGATTTGTCTTCACCGCTACACTTAAACCTGAAGCAGCCAGCTAATGGTATAGTGTGTGTGTGTGTGTGTGTGTGTGTGTGTGTGTGTGTGTGTGAATAATATTTAATATAATAATAATAATAATAATAATAATAATAATAATAATAATAATAATAATAATAACAATAATAATAAGACGAAGAAGAAGAAGAAGTAGAAGAAGAAGTATAGTACTTATTATTATTATTACTATTATTATTAGGATTATTATTAATTACATAGCACTTGAGTCAACAATCTGAAAGTGTTTTAAATAGAAGAATAAAAATTAGACAAAGGATAAAACAATAAACTATGCATATAAGGACTTAGAAATGAAGTAAAAAAAAGTTAAAAGGAAAAAAATGAACAAAGAATCAACAAAAAAATATGAAAGAAAAAAACAGAATTAAAATGAAGATAAATGGTAAAAGTTATTAAAGAAACAAAATGATAAATTGAGTGAAACACAAACACACTGGACTGAAGGTGCACACCTGCATGTCACAGTGTGTGTGTGTGTGTGTGTGCGTGTGTGCGTGTGTGTGTGTGTGTGTGGGGGGGGGGGGGGTTGGAGGTGTGTGTGATGAAGGCCATGTGTTCTTATCTTATATTTTTAATACCGCCTCCAAATTCTCACTAACACACTGCATAGACTAGTGCTCAGTAGAATATACTGTGTGTGTTAGGGCATGACACTCTGCAACACACACTGCAACATACTGCAACACACACTGCAACACACTGCAACACACACTGCAACACACTGCAACACACACTGCAACACACTGCAACACACTGCAACATACTGCAACACACTGTAACACACTGTAACACACACTGAAACACACACTGTAACACACACTGTAACACACACTGTAACACTCTGTAACACACTGTAACACACACTGTAACACTCTGTAACACTCTGTAACACACTGTAATACACACTGTAACACACTGTAATACACACTGTAACACACACTGTAACACTCTGTAACACACTGTAACACACACTGTAACACACACTGTAATACACACTGTAACACACACTGTAACACACACTGTAACACTCTGTAACACACACTGTAATACACACTGTAATACACACTGTAACACACACTGTAACACTCTGTAACACACTGTAACACACTCTGTAACACACACTGTAACACTCTGTAACACACTGTAACACACTCTGTAACACACTGTAACACTCTGTAACACACTGTAACACACTGTAACACACTGTAATACACACTGTAATACACACTGTAACACACACTGTAACACTCTGTAACACACTGTAACACACACTGTAATACACACTGTAATACACACTGTAACACACACTGTAACACTCTGTAACACACTGTAATACACACTGTAACACACACTGTAACACTCTGTAACACACTGTAACACACACTGTAACACTCTGTAACACACTGTAACACTCTGTAACACACTGTAACACACTGTAACACACACTGTAACACTCTGTAACACACTGTAACACTCTGTAACACACACTGTAACACACTGTAACACACACTGTAACACACACTGTAACACACTGTAACACACACTGTAACACACTGTAACACACTGTAACACACACTGTAACACACACTGTAACACACTGTAACACACACTGTAACACTTTGTAACACTCTGTAACACACACTGTAACACACTGTAACACACACTGTAATACACACTGTAACACACACTGTAACACTTTGTAACACACTGTAACACACACTGTAACACACTGTAACACACACTGTAACACACACTGTAACACACACTGTAACACACACTGTAACACACTGTAACACACTGTAACACACTAACACACACTGTAACACTCTGTAACACACTGTAACACACTCTGTAACACACTGTAACACACTGTAACACACTGTAACACACAGTGTAACACACTGTAACACACACTGTAACACACACTGTAACACTCTGTAACACACTGTAACACTCTGTAACACACTGTAACACACACTGTAACACACACTGTAATACACACTGTAACACACACTGTAACACTCTGTAACACACTGTAATACACACTGTAACACACACTGTAACACACACTGTAACACACACTGTAACACACTGTAACACACACTGTAACACACTGTAACACACTAACACACACTGTAACACTCTGTAACACACTGTAACACACTGTAACACACTGTAACACACAGTGTAACACACTGTAACACACACTGTAACACACACTGTAACACTCTGTAACACACTGTAACACTCTGTAACACACTGTAACACACACTGTAACACTCTGTAACACACTGTAACACTCTGTAACACACTGTAACACTCTGTAACACACTGTAACACACACTGTAACACACACTGTAACACACACTGTAACACACTGTAACACACACTGTAACACTCTGTAACACACTGTAACACACACTGTAACACACACTGTAACACTCTGTAACACACTGTAACACTCTGTAACACACTGTAACACACACTGTAACACTCTGTAACACACTGTAACACTCTGTAACACACTGTAACACACTAACACACACTGTAACACTCTGTAACACACTGTAACACACACTGTAACACACTGTAACACACTGTAACACACACTGTAACACACTGTAACACACTAACACACACTGTAACACTCTGTAACACACTGTAACACACACTGTAACACACACTGTAACACACTGTAACACACACTGTAACACACACTGTAACACACTGTAACACACACTGTAACACTCTGTAACACACTGTAACACACACTGTAACACACACTGTAACACACTGTAACACACACTGTAACACTTTGTAACACACTGTAACACACACTGTAACACACTGTAACACACACTGTAACACACACTGTAACACACTGTAACACACACTGTAACACACTGTAACACACTGTAACACACTAACACACACTGTAACACTCTAACACACTGTAACACACACTGTAACACACACTGTAACACACTGTAACACACACTGTAACACTCTGTAACACACTGTAACACACACTGTAACACACACTGTAACACACTGTAACACACACTGTAACACTTTGTAACACACTGTAACACACACTGTAACACACTGTAACACACACTGTAACACACACTGTAACACACTGTAACACACACTGTAACACACTGTAACACACTGTAACACACTAACACACACTGTAACACTCTGTAACACACTGTAACACACACTGTAACACACACTGTAACACACTGTAACACACACTGTAACACTTTGTAACACTCTGTAACACACACTGTAACACACTGTAACACACACTGTAACACACACTGTAACACACTGTAACACACTAACACACTGTAACACACTGTAACACACACTGTAACACACACTGTAACACACACTGTAACACACACTGTAACACACACTGTAACACTCTGTAACACACTGTAACACTCTGTAACACACTGTAACACTCTGTAACACACTGTAACACACACTGTAACACACACTGTAACACACTGTAACACACACTGTAACACTTTGTAACACACTGTAACACACACTGTAACACACTGTAACACACACTGTAACACACACTGTAACACACTGTAACACACACTGTAACACACTGTAACACACTGTAACACACTAACACACACTGTAACACTCTGTAACACACTGTAACACACACTGTAACACTCTGTAACACACTGTAACACACACTGTAACACACACTGTAACACACTGTAACACACACTGTAACACTTTGTAACACACTGTAACACACACTGTAACACACTGTAACACACACTGTAACACACACTGTAACACACTGTAACACACACTGTAACACACTGTAACACACTGTAACACACTAACACACACTGTAACACTCTGTAACACACTGTAACACACACTGTAACACACACTGTAACACACTGTAACACACACTGTAACACTTTGTAACACTCTGTAACACACACTGTAACACACTGTAACACACACTGTAACACACACTGTAACACACTGTAACACACTAACACACTGTAACACACTGTAACACACACTGTAACACACACTGTAACACACACTGTAACACACACTGTAACACACACTGTAACACACACTGTAACACTCTGTAACACACTGTAACACTCTGTAACACACTGTAACACTCTGTAACACACTGTAACACACACTGTAACACACACTGTAACACACTGTAACACACACTGTAACACTTTGTAACACACTGTAACACACACTGTAACACACTGTAACACACACTGTAACACACACTGTAACACACTGTAACACACACTGTAACACACTGTAACACACTGTAACACACTAACACACACTGTAACACTCTGTAACACACTGTAACACACACTGTAACACACACTGTAACACACTGTAACACACACTGTAACACTTTGTAACACTCTGTAACACACACTGTAACACACTGTAACACACACTGTAACACACACTGTAACACACTGTAACACACTAACACACTGTAACACACTGTAACACACACTGTAACACACACTGTAACACACACTGTAACACACACTGTAACACACACTGTAACACACACTGTAACACTCTGTAACACACTGTAACACTCTGTAACACACTGTAACACTCTGTAACACACTGTAACACACACTGTAACACACACTGTAACACACACTGTAACACACTGTAACACACACTGTAACACTCTGTAACACACTGTAACACACACTGTAACACACACTGTAACACACTGTAACACACACTGTAACACTTTGTAACACACTAACACACACTGTAACACTCTGTAACACACTGTAACACACACTGTAACACACACTGTAACACACTGTAACACACACTGTAACACACACTGTAACACACTGTAACACACACTGTAACACTCTGTAACACACTGTAACACACTGTAACACACACTGTAACACTCTGTAACACACTGTAACACACACTGTAACACACACTGTAACACACTGTAACACACACTGTAACACACTGTAACACACTAACACACACTGTAACACTCTGTAACACACTGTAACACACACTGTAACACACACTGTAACACACTGTAACACACACTGTAACACACACTGTAACACACTGTAACACACACTGTAACACACACTGTAACACACTGTAACACAGTGTGTGTGTGTGTGTGTGTGTGTGTGAATAATATTTAATATAATAATAATAATAATAATAATAATAATAATAATAATAATAATAACAATAATAATAAGACGAAGAAGAAGAAGAAGTAGAAGAAGAAGTATAGTACTTATTATTATTATTACTATTATTATTAGGATTATTATTAATTACATAGCACTTGAGTCAACAATCTGAAAGTGTTTTAAATAGAAGAATAAAAATTAGACAAAGGATAAAACAATAAACTATGCATATAAGGACTTAGAAATGAAGTAAAAAAAAGTTAAAAGGAAAAAAATGAACAAAGAATCAACAAAAAAATATGAAAGAAAAAAACAGAATTAAAATGAAGATAAATGGTAAAAGTTATTAAAGAAACAAAATGATAAATTGAGTGAAACACAAACACACTGGACTGAAGGTGCACACCTGCATGTCACAGTGTGTGTGTGTGTGTGTGTGCGTGTGTGCGTGTGTGTGTGTGTGTGTGGGGGGGGGGGGGGTTGGAGGTGTGTGTGATGAAGGCCATGTGTTCTTATCTTATATTTTTAATACCGCCTCCAAATTCTCACTAACACACTGCATAGACTAGTGCTCAGTAGAATATACTGTGTGTGTTAGGGCATGACACTCTGCAACACACACTGCAACATACTGCAACACACACTGCAACACACTGCAACACACACTGCAACACACTGCAACACACACTGCAACACACTGCAACACACTGCAACATACTGCAACACACTGTAACACACTGTAACACACACTGAAACACACACTGTAACACACACTGTAACACACACTGTAACACTCTGTAACACACTGTAACACACACTGTAACACTCTGTAACACTCTGTAACACACTGTAATACACACTGTAACACACTGTAATACACACTGTAACACACACTGTAACACTCTGTAACACACTGTAACACACACTGTAACACACACTGTAATACACACTGTAACACACACTGTAACACACACTGTAACACTCTGTAACACACACTGTAATACACACTGTAATACACACTGTAACACACACTGTAACACTCTGTAACACACTGTAACACACTCTGTAACACACACTGTAACACTCTGTAACACACTGTAACACACTCTGTAACACACTGTAACACTCTGTAACACACTGTAACACACTGTAACACACTGTAATACACACTGTAATACACACTGTAACACACACTGTAACACTCTGTAACACACTGTAACACACACTGTAATACACACTGTAATACACACTGTAACACACACTGTAACACTCTGTAACACACTGTAATACACACTGTAACACACACTGTAACACTCTGTAACACACTGTAACACACACTGTAACACTCTGTAACACACTGTAACACTCTGTAACACACTGTAACACACTGTAACACACACTGTAACACTCTGTAACACACTGTAACACTCTGTAACACACACTGTAACACACTGTAACACACACTGTAACACACACTGTAACACACTGTAACACACACTGTAACACACTGTAACACACTGTAACACACACTGTAACACACACTGTAACACACTGTAACACACACTGTAACACTTTGTAACACTCTGTAACACACACTGTAACACACTGTAACACACACTGTAATACACACTGTAACACACACTGTAACACTTTGTAACACACTGTAACACACACTGTAACACACACTGTAATACACACTGTAACACACACTGTAACACTTTGTAACACACTGTAACACACACTGTAACACACTGTAACACACACTGTAACACACACTGTAACACACACTGTAACACACACTGTAACACACTGTAACACACTGTAACACACTAACACACACTGTAACACTCTGTAACACACTGTAACACACTCTGTAACACACTGTAACACACTGTAACACACTGTAACACACAGTGTAACACACTGTAACACACACTGTAACACACTGTAACACACACTGTAACACACTGTAACACACTAACACACACTGTAACACTCTGTAACACACTGTAACACACTGTAACACACTGTAACACACAGTGTAACACACTGTAACACACACTGTAACACACTGTAACACACACTGTAACACACTGTAACACACTGTAACACACACTGTAACACACACTGTAACACACTGTAACACACACTGTAACACTTTGTAACACTCTGTAACACACACTGTAACACACTGTAACACACACTGTAATACACACTGTAACACACACTGTAACACTTTGTAACACACTGTAACACACTGTAACACACACTGTAATACACACTGTAACACACACTGTAACACTTTGTAACACACTGTAACACACACTGTAACACACTGTAACACACACTGTAACACACACTGTAACACACACTGTAACACACACTGTAACACACTGTAACACACTGTAACACACTAACACACACTGTAACACTCTGTAACACACTGTAACACACTCTGTAACACACTGTAACACACTGTAACACACACTGTAACACTCTGTAACACACTGTAATACACACTGTAACACACACTGTAACACACTGTAACACACACTGTAATACACACTGTAACACACACTGTAACACTTTGTAACACACTGTAACACACTGTAACACACTGTAACACACACTGTAACACTCTGTAACACACTGTAACACTCTGTAACACACACTGTAACACACTGTAACACACACTGTAACACACACTGTAACACACTGTAACACACACTGTAACACACTGTAACACACTGTAACACACACTGTAACACACACTGTAACACACTGTAACACACACTGTAACACTTTGTAACACTCTGTAACACACACTGTAACACACTGTAACACACACTGTAATACACACTGTAACACACACTGTAACACTTTGTAACACACTGTAACACACTGTAACACACACTGTAATACACACTGTAACACACACTGTAACACTTTGTAACACACTGTAACACACTGTAACACACTGTAACACACACTGTAACACTCTGTAACACACTGTAACACTCTGTAACACACACTGTAACACACTGTAACACACACTGTAACACACACTGTAACACACACTGTAACACACACTGTAACACACTGTAACACACTGTAACACACTGTAACACACAGTGTAACACACTGTAACACACACTGTAACACACACTGTAACACTCTGTAACACACTGTAACACTCTGTAACACACTGTAACACACACTGTAACACTCTGTAACACACTGTAACACTCTGTAACACACTGTAACACTCTGTAACACACTGTAACACACACTGTAACACACACTGTAACACACACTGTAACACACTGTAACACACACTGTAACACTCTGTAACACACTGTAACACACACTGTAACACACACTGTAACACACTGTAACACACACTGTAACACTTTGTAACACACTGTAACACACACTGTAACACACTGTAACACACACTGTAACACACTGTAACACACTGTAACACACACTGTAACACACACTGTAACACACTGTAACACACACTGTAACACACACTGTAACACACTGTAACACACACTGTAACACTCTGTAACACACTGTAACACACACTGTAACACACACTGTAACACACTGTAACACACACTGTAACACTTTGTAACACACTGTAACACACACTGTAACACACTGTAACACACACTGTAACACACACTGTAACACACTGTAACACACACTGTAACACACTGTAACACACTGTAACACACTAACACACACTGTAACACTCTGTAACACACTGTAACACACACTGTAACACACACTGTAACACACTGTAACACACACTGTAACACACTGTAACACACTGTAACACACACTGTAACACACTGTAACACACTAACACACACTGTAACACTCTGTAACACACTGTAACACACACTGTAACACACACTGTAACACACTGTAACACACACTGTAACACACACTGTAACACACTGTAACACACACTGTAACACTCTGTAACACACTGTAACACACACTGTAACACACACTGTAACACACTGTAACACACACTGTAACACTTTGTAACACACTGTAACACACACTGTAACACACTGTAACACACACTGTAACACACACTGTAACACACTGTAACACACACTGTAACACACTGTAACACACTGTAACACACTAACACACACTGTAACACTCTGTAACACACTGTAACACACACTGTAACACACACTGTAACACACTGTAACACACACTGTAACACTCTGTAACACACTGTAACACACACTGTAACACACACTGTAACACACTGTAACACACACTGTAACACTTTGTAACACACTGTAACACACACTGTAACACACTGTAACACACACTGTAACACACACTGTAACACACTGTAACACACACTGTAACACACTGTAACACACTGTAACACACTAACACACACTGTAACACTCTGTAACACACTGTAACACACACTGTAACACACACTGTAACACACTGTAACACACACTGTAACACTTTGTAACACTCTGTAACACACACTGTAACACACTGTAACACACTGTAACACACACTGTAACACACACTGTAACACACTGTAACACACTAACACACTGTAACACACTGTAACACACACTGTAACACACACTGTAACACACACTGTAACACACACTGTAACACACACTGTAACACTCTGTAACACTCTGTAACACACTGTAACACACACTGTAACACACACTGTAACACACTGTAACACACACTGTAACACTTTGTAACACACTGTAACACACACTGTAACACACTGTAACACACACTGTAACACACTGTAACACACTGTAACACACTAACACACACTGTAACACTCTGTAACACACTGTAACACACACTGTAACACACTGTAACACACTGTAACACACACTGTAACACACTGTAACACACTAACACACACTGTAACACTCTGTAACACACTGTAACACACACTGTAACACACACTGTAACACACTGTAACACACACTGTAACACACACTGTAACACACTGTAACACACACTGTAACACTCTGTAACACACTGTAACACACACTGTAACACACACTGTAACACACTGTAACACACACTGTAACACTTTGTAACACACTGTAACACACACTGTAACACACTGTAACACACACTGTAACACACACTGTAACACACTGTAACACACACTGTAACACACTGTAACACACTGTAACACACTAACACACACTGTAACACTCTGTAACACACTGTAACACACACTGTAACACACACTGTAACACACTGTAACACACACTGTAACACTTTGTAACACTCTGTAACACACACTGTAACACACTGTAACACACACTGTAATACACACTGTAACACACTGTAACACACACTGTAACACACTGTAATACACACTGTAACACACACTGTAACACTTTGTAACACACTGTAACACACACTGTAACACACTGTAACACACACTGTAACACACTGTAACACACACTGTAACACACTGTAACACACTGTAACACACTAACACACACTGTAACACTCTGTAACACACTGTAACACACTCTGTAACACACACTGTAACACACTGTAACACACTGTAACACACACTGTAACACACACTGTAACACACTGTAACACACACTGTAACACTTTGTAACACTCTGTAACACACACTGTAACACACTGTAACACACACTGTAATACACACTGTAACACACTGTAACACACACTGTAATACACACTGTAACACTTTGTAACACACTGTAACACACACTGTAACACACACTGTAACACACACTGTAACACACTGTAACCAGAGTTGGGTGTAACTGTTACTGTAATCTAATGACTTTTTCTGATAACGCAGTAATGTAGTGCATTAAATTTTACATTTATTTTACTTGCGTTACAAATGTATTGTTAAGGAAACAATATGAAGTAAAATGCATTTTGAAATAAATCACGTTTTGCCCCAAAGATTTTTTCTTTAGTTTGAATAATTCTCCACTCGGAGCGGTTGTCATGACGTACCTGAACGTCAGTAAAAACACACTGTAACACACACTGTAACACACTGTAACACACACTGTAACACACTGTAACACACTAACACACACTGTAACACTCTGTAACACACTGTAACACACTGTAACACACTGTAACACACAGTGTAACACACTGTAACACACACTGTAACACACACTGTAACACTCTGTAACACACTGTAACACTCTGTAACACACTGTAACACACACTGTAACACTCTGTAACACACTGTAACACTCTGTAACACACTGTAACACTCTGTAACACACTGTAACACACACTGTAACACACACTGTAACACACACTGTAACACACTGTAACACACACTGTAACACTCTGTAACACACTGTAACACACACTGTAACACACACTGTAACACACTGTAACACACACTGTAACACTTTGTAACACACTGTAACACACACTGTAACACACTGTAACACACACTGTAACACACTGTAACACACTGTAACACACTAACACACACTGTAACACTCTGTAACACACTGTAACACACACTGTAACACACTGTAACACACACTGTAACACTTTGTAACACACTGTAATACACACTGTAACACACACTGTAACACTTTGTAACACACTGTAACACACACTGTAACACACTGTAACACACACTGTAACACACTGTAACACACACTGTAACACACTGTAACACACTGTAACACACTAACACACACTGTAACACTCTGTAACACACTGTAACACACTGTAACACACACTGTAACACTCTGTAACACACTGTAACACACACTGTAACACACACTGTAACACACTGTAACACACACTGTAACACTTTGTAACACACTGTAACACACACTGTAACACACTGTAACACACACTGTAACACACACTGTAACACACTGTAACACACACTGTAACACACTGTAACACACTGTAACACACTAACACACACTGTAACACTCTGTAACACACTGTAACACACTGTAACACACTGTAACACACAGTGTAACACACTGTAACACACACTGTAACACACACTGTAACACACACTGTAACACTCTGTAACACACTGTAACACACACTGTAACACACACTGTAACACACACTGTAACACACTGTAACACACACTGTAACACTCTGTAACACACTGTAACACACACTGTAACACACACTGTAACACACTGTAACACACACTGTAACACTTTGTAACACACTGTAACACACACTGTAACACACTGTAACACACACTGTAACACACTGTAACACACTGTAACACAGTAACACACACTGTAACACTCTGTAACACACTGTAACACACACTGTAACACACTGTAACACACTGTAACACACACTGTAACACACTGTAACACACTAACACACACTGTAACACTCTGTAACACACTGTAACACACACTGTAACACACACTGTAACACACACTGTAACACACACTGTAACACACTGTAACACACTGTAACACACTAACACACACTGTAACACTCTGTAACACACTGTAACACACTCTGTAACACACTGTAACACACTGTAACACACTGTAACACACAGTGTAACACACTGTAACACACACTGTAACACACACTGTAACACTCTGTAACACACTGTAACACTCTGTAACACACTGTAACACACACTGTAACACACACTGTAATACACACTGTAACACACACTGTAACACTCTGTAACACACTGTAACACACACTGTAACACACTGTAACACACACTGTAACACACACTGTAATACACACTGTAACACACACTGTAACACTCTGTAACACACTGTAACACACACTGTAACACACTGTAACACACACTGTAACACACACTGTAACACACTGTAACACACTAACACACACTGTAACACTCTGTAACACACTGTAACACACTGTAACACACAGTGTAACACACTGTAACACACACTGTAACACACACTGTAACACTCTGTAACACACTGTAACACTCTGTAACACACTGTAACACACACTGTAACACTCTGTAACACACTGTAACACTCTGTAACACACTGTAACACTCTGTAACACACTGTAACACACACTGTAACACACACTGTAACACACACTGTAACACACTGTAACACACACTGTAACACTCTGTAACACACTGTAACACACACTGTAACACACACTGTAACACACTGTAACACACACTGTAACACTTTGTAACACACTGTAACACACACTGTAACACACTGTAACACACACTGTAACACACTGTAACACACTGTAACACACTAACACACACTGTAACACTCTGTAACACACTGTAACACACACTGTAACACACTGTAACACACTGTAACACACACTGTAACACACTGTAACACACTAACACACACTGTAACACTCTGTAACACACTGTAACACACACTGTAACACACACTGTAACACACTGTAACACACACTGTAACACACACTGTAACACACTGTAACACACACTGTAACACTCTGTAACACACTGTAACACACACTGTAACACACACTGTAACACACTGTAACACACACTGTAACACTTTGTAACACACTGTAACACACACTGTAACACACTGTAACACACACTGTAACACACACTGTAACACACTGTAACACACACTGTAACACACTGTAACACACTGTAACACACTAACACACACTGTAACACTCTGTAACACACTGTAACACACACTGTAACACACACTGTAACACACTGTAACACACACTGTAACACTTTGTAACACTCTGTAACACACACTGTAACACACTGTAACACACACTGTAATACACACTGTAACACACACTGTAACACTTTGTAACACACTGTAATACACACTGTAACACACACTGTAACACTTTGTAACACACTGTAACACACACTGTAACACACTGTAACACACACTGTAACACACTGTAACACACACTGTAACACACTGTAACACACTGTAACACACTAACACACACTGTAACACTCTGTAACACACTGTAACACACTCTGTAACACACACTGTAACACACTGTAACACACTGTAACACACACTGTAACACACACTGTAACACACTGTAACACACACTGTAACACTTTGTAACACTCTGTAACACACACTGTAACACACTGTAACACACACTGTAATACACACTGTAACACACTGTAACACACACTGTAATACACACTGTAACACTTTGTAACACACTGTAACACACACTGTAACACACACTGTAACACACACTGTAACACACTGTAACCAGAGTTGGGTGTAACTGTTACTGTAATCTAATGACTTTTTCTGATAACGCAGTAATGTAGTGCATTAAATTTTACATTTATTTTACTTGCGTTACAAATGTATTGTTAAGGAAACAATATGAAGTAAAATGCATTTTGAAATAAATCACGTTTTGCCCCAAAGATTTTTTCTTTAGTTTGAATAATTCTCCACTCGGAGCGGTTGTCATGACGTACCTGAACGTCAGTAAAAAAAGATGTCTGTAATTTTATATCTTCAGTGAATGGAGGCGAGACCGATCAGACAGCGTTTATAGGAAAATACACAGATGGAAACACTCGCGTCTTATTGGCTGATCGCTCTCAATTCTGCCAAACGCTAGCTCACAGTCAGTGTGAGGAAAAATAGATATAGACAGATTTTTGTTTTAAACCAGTACAGGAGTTGAACTGAAACACTATGTATACGTTATGTGAACATGGTATGAGCAGAGCATGAGGATGTACTTTGCATGGCTCTGTAGCAGCTAAACCCATACAGTGATAGCTTAGCTGTGCCTCCCCTTAGCCACCGACACCAAACTAGCCTAGCCTCGTCTTCGACAGTATAGAAGAATTTCTTTGATCAGACTTCGGTTTAAAAATATGATTATTATGTAATCCATCAGGTCCAATCAAAAGTTTTTAAAAGGTTTTAATCCATCAAAGGCCTAATAATGACTTTGACATGTATTTTAATCATGAAGAGAGAGTGACAATGTTAAATCAGCATTTAAACATGACTGTGTTGTAATAATACATGCAATATGATCAGAAGATAATAAGTGAATGTTCATGAAGGTGAAACCAGGACACACTGATGTAACTCCAGCTTGTGTGAAATCACTGAGCACACATTTCTCACTCGCAGTTTGTATCTTTTTCTTCCTAGCATGCTAGTTTGTTATCTCTCATTTCTTAGTGTGTATCCACTGTTACTGCCGAGCTTTATGAGTGGAGTATTGTTTGAACTGAAGAAGTTAGATAAATACAGAATGTCGTACGCAAAAGCCTGTGAACGCAAATGTGCAAGTACTGATAAGGCCACCTGTGTTAGAGGAGATGTAGCAATGTTCAAGGATGTGTGTGTGTGTGTGTGTGTGTGTGTGTGTGTGTGTGTGTGTGTGTGTGTGTGTGCGTGTGTATGCACGGTATATTTTCAAAAGCAAATGGAACATGCAATAGAACAATTGGTATAATATACAGAGAAACTAAATTGAAAGTGTGTGAAGCTGGTGTGGCGAGCATGTGACATCACTGAGTGTACGCTCCTCCAGTGGAAAGCGGATCTTTTTCTTCTAGGCTTGTTCTGTCATTTCTCAGAGCACTCTCACTCTCTGCACCCGCTCAGAGACACTGAGTCTGTACGCTAGCAAAATAAAAACTTTTTTAAAGAGTAAGCTGGCTGAGCTTGAGGCTCAGTTATAGGTAAGATATGAAGAAAAAAACATCATTGTGTCGAGATGACAGAAACGTGATTAAAGGAAAAAGTGAAATTCCCTCCTAATGAGATGAATGTTTCAGTACTGTATAAAAGCAGGAGCATTGATTGTCAGTTGATCTGCAGACATCTCAGCTTTTGTGATCTTTCAGTAAAAGTCTAATTATTGACATGCAGAACCCCTTGACTCGGACAGGTTTTACTTTTGTAAAGGTGATTTTCCACGACAATAGCCAGAAAGTTTTACATTTTAGCGGTCTGGTAGTCCTGCGAACAGTGATAACACCCGAGGAAGGTTTTATAATAAATCCAACTTTTTGTCCAATTTTCACATTTTTAAGCAATTAGCCCTCACAAGCAATGGGGGAAATACCTGCAGACAGTCTATTTAGAAATATGTTTTAAAAAGTTTTTTTGATGGAGAAGGTTCTGGGCTCTACGGAAGCCCTAAGAGGCCATGCATTATTCATTTTTTCTTTCTTGTTTTCTCATGATCTCGACTTAGTTTTCCTGTATACTCCACATCGATCTTCCCCAAACTCAATGGGGTTTTTAAAAAGGGGTTTTGGTTAAATGCCTGAAATAAGGTCTGCGGTTAACAGAAGCTCAAGAGATCAGGTTCATGTTTTATTCTAGGATATAAAACACATCAGTAATACCCCACTCCGGGTTTTGTTCAACTTTTACATGTATTGAAAAAGACGGTCGCTAACAAGCGGTTAAACGGGACTACGGAGGTTGTCGGGGAAATTAAACGTCATGGCAACGAACAGGAAACTCATCTACTACAGCCTCGATGTGTTTACACTCGCGCTTTTACAAACTATTCCAACTCAAACACAACGCGAACGCATGGCTGCTTAGGGCTTTCATAGGGCTCAGACCTTGTATGATTAACATTCAGTTAACGCTAATAAATAGTAATAGTAATAAACCTGTTTCCACTGGTTGTGCATATTGACCTTCACAAATTTATGAAGCAAGCTTCATTTGAATGGAGCTGGATCTCCTGCAGAGAATCCCGACCCCCCTTCAGCATCGCGGACAGCTCCGAAAACCACGCCAACTGTACCTGCTCGAAGGATAATCCGGCCCTCAAATCTGTTTACTGGAGAAAGAAATGAGAGTAGAGACGGAGACAGAGAAGTTAAGGTGGAAAAGGAAAAGCTTGAGCTTGCATTAGAAATCCAGCTATTAGACCAAAAGGCCAGCTACACAATCCAGTGTGTTTATGAACATCTAAATAATCCCAAACAATCAATATAAATCACATAAATATGCTATTTTATATATTATATAATTTTTTTAAACATCTTCATCAGCAATCTTATTTTATTTCTCAACACAATTTAATCAGTAATAATTTATTAAAAGCTGTCTCCAGAAATTACATTCCTGAATAAAAACATTATTCCAGCAGTCGTTTTGCACAGCTGGATTTTGTTATTCATTTTGCTCATGCTTTGAGACAATGAGAAATGTGACAGGCAGTGATGGGCGTGTGAGACAGGGCAGTGATGGGCGTGTGAGACAGGCAGTGATGGGCGTGTGAGACAGGGCAGTGATGGGCGTGTGAGACAGGCAGTGATGGGCGTGTGAGACAGGGCAGTGATGGGCGTGTGAGACAGGCAGTGATGGGCGTGTGAGACAGGCAGTGATGGGCGTGTGAGACAGGCAGTGATTGGCGTGTGAGACAGGGCAGTGATGGACGTGTGAGACAGGCAGTGATGGACGTGTGAGACAGGCAGTGATGGGCGTGTGAGACAGGGCAGTGATGGACGTGTGAGACAGGGCAGTGATGGGCGTGTGAGACAGGCAGTGATGGACGTGTGAGACAGGCAGTGATGGACGTGTGAGACAGGCAGTGATGGGCGTGTGAGACAGGGCAGTGATGGACGTGTGAGACAGGGCAGTGATGGACGTGTGAGACAGGGCAGTGATGGACGTGTGAGACAGGCAGTGATGGGCGTGTGAGACAGGGCAGTGATGGACGTGTGAGACAGGGCAGTGATGGACGTGTGAGACAGGGCAGTGATGGACGTGTGAGACAGGCAGTGATGGGCGTGTGAGACAGGCAGTGATGGGCGTGTGAGACAGGCAGTGACGGGCGTGTGAGACAGGCAGTGACGGGCGTGTGAGACAGGCAGTGATGGGCGTGTGAGACAGGCAGTGATGGGCGTGTGAGACAGGGCAGTGATGGGCGTGTGAGACAGGCAGTGATGGGCGTGTGAGACAGGGCAGTGATGGATGTGTGAGACAGGGCAGTGATGGACGTGTGAGACAGGCAGTGATGGGCGTGTGAGACAGGGCAGTGATGGACGTGTGAGACAGGGCAGTGATGGACGTGTGAGACAGGGCAGTGATGGGCGTGTGAGACAGGGCAGTGATGGACGTGTGAGACAGGGCAGTGACGGGCGTGTGAGACAGGGCAGTGACGGACGTGTGAGACAGGCAGTGACGGACGTGTGAGACAGGGCAGTGATGGACGTGTGAGACAGGGCAGTGATGGGCGTGTGAGACAGGGCAGTGATGGACGTGTGAGACGGGCGTTGATGGGCGTGTGAGACAGGCAGTGATGGGCGTGTGAGACAGGGCAGTGATGGGCGTGTGAGACAGGGCAGTGATGGGCGTGTGAGACAGGGCAGTGATGGACGTGTGAGACAGGGCAGTGATGGACGTGTGAGACAGGGCAGTGATGGGCGTGTGAGACAGGGCAGTGATGGGCGTGTGAGACAGGGCAGTGATGGACGTGTGACAGGGCGGTGATGGGCGTGTGAGACAGGCGGTGATGGGCGTGTGAGACAGGGCAGTGATGGACGTGTGAGACAGGCAGTGATGGACGTGTGAGACAGGGCAGTGATGGGCGTGTGAGACAGGGCAGTGATGGACGTGTGAGACAGGGCAGTGATGGGCGTGTGAGACAGGGCAGTGATGGACGTGTGAGACAGGGCAGTGATGGGCGTGTGAGACAGGGCAGTGATGGACGTGTGACAGGGCAGTGATGGGCGTGTGAGACAGGCGGTGATGGGCGTGTGAGACAGGGCAGTGATGGGCGTGTGAGACAGGGCAGTGATGGGCGTGTGAGACAGGGCAGTGATGGGCGTGTGAGACAGGGCAGTGATGGACGTGTGAGACAGGGCAGTGATGGACGTGTGACAGGGCAGTGATGGACGTGTGAGACAGGGCAGTGATGGGCGTGTGAGACAGGGCAGTGATGGGCGTGTGAGACAGGGCAGTGACGGACGTGTGAGACAGGCAGTGATGGACGTGTGAGACAGGGCGGTGATGGACGTGTGACAGGGCGGTGATGGGCGTGTGAGACAGGCGGTGATGGGCGTGTGAGACAGGGCAGTGATGGACGTGTGAGACAGGCAGTGATGGACGTGTGAGACAGGGCAGTGATGGGCGTGTGAGACAGGGCAGTGATGGACGTGTGAGACAGGGCAGTGATGGACGTGTGAGACAGGGCAGTGATGGACGTGTGAGACAGGGCAGTGATGGACGTGTGAGACAGGGCAGTGATGGACGTGTGAGACAGGGCAGTGATGGGCGTGTGAGACAGGGCAGTGATGGGCGTGTGAGACAGGGCAGTGATGGACGTGTGAGACAGGGCAGTGATGGACGTGTGAGACAGGGCAGAGCCGTTGCTAGTCTGAAAGTTGCATGCAGAGCTCGGTGGAGATTTGTTACCTAATCTGTGACCTCAAACTTGTATCATCCCTGACCTCCATCTCACATCCAGCATCTCCTTCACCTCACACCTCACTGCCATGATACAGTCATTATTTCAGTGAGAGAGCCGAGTACTGCTTATTCACATTGCTCAACACACACATGCAGCACACACACTATCACAACTGTGTACACACATAATAACACACTTCCCCACATATACTTTATCATATACTATATCACAGCCGAGCCGAGCGCAGCTGGACATCGGAGTGTGGCAGGGTTGACCGACTTAGCACACAGGCAAGTACTAATACTGACAAGCCCTCATCTCAACGTACCCAGTACAGCTCCGGGATCAACACAGGTCAGGGGCTGAAGCCCCACCACCTCCCAGCTGTCACTGTTAGACCCTTAACCTTCTCCTCTGACCTTGAGCTCAGAGCTGGGAAGAAAATCTTTTCTCTGTACTGTATTGTACATGTGAAAAAAAGGCGTTCATTTGAAACTAAGAATTTAATTCACTTTAATTTCTGCACAAAATCAAACACAGAAACCTCACTCCCGCTTTAAACCAGTGTGTGAATCCACAGCGGGGGTGTTAGAGAGGGGGTGTTACTACAGGTGTACACACCACAACCCTACAGGTGACCTGCTCTATAATCTCACTGGCATGAGAAATAAACTCTATAGAAATAAAGCACACTTTATTTAAAATCACAGTCTACAAAGATCTCACGATCTGATTAGATTTTGGAAAACAGGATCAAGGTCACAGCAAGGTCAAATGTCTGAAATGGTTTTTGTTCAATATCTGGATCCTGTTTGAGGTGTATTTTAAAGGGATGTCAGGTGTACAGAGAAGTAACAATAAGGACTGGACTTGTTGGCAGTGGAGGAGTCCTCGAGTCGACTTCGACTCGTTTGAGACTGAGTATGATTATGAGATTTTATGTTACACTCACCGGTAACGCACTGTATTGACGCGATGCTTCCAGTGTGAGCTTTCCTTTACACAGCACTCATTACCACCAACATCACCACCATCCCCACCACCACCACCATCACCACCACCACCATCATCATCACCACCACCATCACCATCACACCATCATCATCACCACCATCACCACCACCACCACCACCACCACCATCACCATCACACCATCATCATCACCACCATTACCACCACCACCACCACCACCATCACCACCATCCCCACCACCACCATCACACCATCATCATCACCACCATTACCACCACCACCACCACCACCACCATCACCACCACCACCATCACCACCACCACCATCACCACCAACATCACCACCATCCCCACCACCACCACCATCACCACCACCACCATCACCATCACCACCATCACACCATCATCATCACCACCATTACCACCACCACCACCACCACCACCATCCCCACCACCACCATCAC
>NC_030428.2:29217500-29220000 GCF_001660625.3 Ictalurus punctatus
ATAATACATTATCACTGTAATACATTAACACTGTAATACATTAACACTGTAATACATTATCACTGTAATACATTAACACTGTAATACATTAACATTATAATACATTAACATTATAATACATTAACACTGTAATACATTAACACTGTAATACATTAACATTATAATACATTAACATTATAATACATTAACACTGTAATACATTAACATTATAATACATTAACACTATAATACATTAACATTATAATACATTATCACTGTAATACATTAACACTGTAATACATTAACACTGTAATACATTAACATTATAATACATTAACACTGTAATACATTAACACTGTAATACATTAACATTATAATACATTAACACTGTAATACATTACATTATAATACATTAACATTATAATACATTAACACTATAATACATTAACATTATAATACATTAACATTATAATACATTAACATTATAATACATTAACACTGTAATACATTATCACTGTAATACATTAACATTATAATACATTAACACTATAATACATTAACATTATAATACATTAACATTATAATACATTAACATTATAATACATTAACACTGTAATACATTAACACTGTAATACATGAACACTGTAATACATTAACATTAGTATAGTGGTCTTCTGCTGATCATATAGTGAGGAGTATTCAGGCCTCAGACGTAACTACAGGCTTAAGCACCATCCAGAATTTACGTGAGAGTCACACACATGGGGGCGGAGTTTGCCTAAAACAGAGGCATGTCTCAGTTACAGGAGAGCACATCGAATTAACACTCTGAATTCTTTGATTCGTTTTGGGAAAACATTTTACTTTTTAAAAACAACGTTCATTTTGCCTCACAGGTACTGAAACACATAGGGAAGGAAACCATGGTAACACACGAGGTTTCAGCAGGAAAAGCGGGGAATCTTATTGGTCAGCGGGACTTCCTGAGTGTCAGGCATTCGCTGAAGACTAAACATTGTATTTACCTGGGCGGAGCTGCGACTCACCTGGAGGCTTTCCC
Source organism: Ictalurus punctatus (assembly GCF_001660625.3). Classification (NCBI taxonomy): domain Eukaryota; kingdom Metazoa; phylum Chordata; class Actinopteri; order Siluriformes; family Ictaluridae; genus Ictalurus; species Ictalurus punctatus. Next base: position 29,218,540 of record NC_030428.2, read on the forward strand.
ACCACAGCCAGGATTCATCAGGTATCCATGACAACCGCAAAACCGAGTATTCGTAACCTGATTTTGTCATATAGCAGAGATTCATTAATAATCACAAAACCTAAACATTTTACATCACCCCTAGTCTGTCTCTCACTTCATAATAGTTTACATAAAGGTACCTAGCTTAGTTGTGATGTCACATGACCAAGTTTCTGATCAAATGGAAGTTTATCTCCGCCCTTCTTGACACATTTCATTCATCACAGCCAGGACTCGCTGCCCGATATCACTGCTTCTGGTATATTATAGTGTAAAGTAGCTCGCAGTGACATTACATATTATACTTTACATTTTGTTACACAACATTTCAAGATTTTATAGCAAATCTATGATCATTAAAGCAGACCTTGAATGCCGTATTTCTTCTCGTTCATCTCCTAATGGCAGCAGATATGAAGCAGGAAGGAGCTGAGTGAGAACCCTGAGGCACGCCAGAGTTTAATCAGAGTTTACAATTCTCCATTTTTACTTCATTACTCTGACAAGCGGCGTTTCTGTGCTGCGATTGGATCTTAATCCAAACAGAAACTCTGTGTGGTCAGGGTTTCACCGCTCACTGCCTTAACACCATTACTGCTAGCTGTGTTCTCCTCTGGAGCCTGGATCACGCCGGGTCTCTGGCCAATCAGAACAGAGAATTAAACGCATGAAAATATGGAAAACAATCGAATACAATTTATTTCCTCCCTGTATCAAAATCAATTCGTTTTGCCCTTTTCAAATTTTTATTATTATTTATTGTTATTATTATTATATTATTATTATTTATTGTTATTATTATTGTTATTATTATTACTATATTATTATTATTGTTGTTGTTGTTATTATTATTGTTATTATTATTGTTGTTGTTGTTATTATTATTATTATTATTATTATTTATTGTTATTATTATTTATTGTTATATTATTATTATTATTTATTGTTATTATTATTGCTGTTGTTATTATTATTATTATTATTGTTATTATTGTTGTTGTTGTTGTTGTTATGATCACAGAGCTGAAGATGGTCCCATGTGTATTATAATCCAGTCTTTGCCGTGCTGCTCTGGGAAGAGTAAACTCACCTGGCTGCTCAACATGGACGTGAAGGTAGATTTATTACTACTACCATTAACACTACTGAACTATACTAGAGTGTTATTTATTATAAGTTAAGTTATTACCATCAGTTACTAAATTACTCTGAAAGACTAAACAACTCTGTCACTGATATACAGTAGATAAAAAGTTTACACACCCCTGTTAAAATTTCAGGTTTTAGTGAAAACGAGATAAATCTTTAATGTTAAATAGCATCCATCAACATTCAAGTGAAAAACAAATAGAAATGTTTTAAGGGAAAAAAGAAGAAACTTAAAATAACCTGGTTGCATAAGTATACACACCCCTTAACTAAGACTTTGTTAAAGCACTT
>NC_030428.2:29222500-29227500 GCF_001660625.3 Ictalurus punctatus
AGCAGGAGGCATATCTGATTCCGCCTGTTTAATCAGTTGATCTTGGCTTTCAATAGACTCAGGCGTGGCTTCTGCTTGTTAAGAATGAAAACCCACACATCCTATCCGGATAAGATTGGACACCCCTGCCCTAGATTAGATTAGATTATATTCAACTTTATTGTCATTAAGCAGAGTACAAGTACAGAGCTAATGAAATGCAGTTAGCATCTAACCAGAAGTGCAAGAATATAGCGATATATATATATACAGAAAGTGCAGGAGTAAGTACTGCAGCGTAAGTGCAAGTGATATGTACAGTGGAGTTACAAAAATACAGTGTCAGTGAATATATGAAAATGTAGACAGTAGGGATTGCAGATGAGGGGTATGTACAGTTGGATGATATATGTACAGAACATAGTTAAACAGTGAGGTTGTTCTAGTTAATTAACCTGTGTGAAATATTTACAGTATATGACTATCATCTCATCATGATGGTATAATTACACCCCTGTATGCGTTATCATCCCTGAAAAACAAGAAAAATACATTTTGATCTAAACACAATTTGTTTGGACCTCACCTAAGAGCCAGAACTCATTTTCTGTGACAGCCCTTATCATTTATTTATAGATGACCTTCGTGTGTAATAACAGGTCTTAAACACGGCATGCTACGAGATGCCCCTGAGGAGGCGTGAAGGATGTCTTATTGACAGAAGTCGGGTTCCACGTCCGCCACTCGCTGACCTTTCTCTCTAACACGGAGATGAAATTGGCAGGCAGGAATCTGAACAATCCGGCACTGGGAAATCCAATACATCAATATATTCAATTCAATTCAGTTCAGTTGTATTTGTATAGCGCTTTTTACAATAGACATTGTCTCAAAGCAGCTTTACAGAAATATCAACATGGTATACAGATATTAAAGGTGTGAATTTATCCCAACTGAGCAAGCCACTGAGTGGCGACGGTAGCGAGGAAAAACTCCCTAAGATGTTTTAAGAGGAAGAAACCTTGAGAGGAACCCGACTCAGAAGGAACCCGTCCTCATCTGGGTAACAACAGATATTGTGAAAAAGTTCATTATGGATTTATATGAAGTCTGTATGGCGTTAAGAGCAGCCGTAGTCCCAGCAGTCTGGAATTAAAGAAGATATATCTCATCAGACGTTTCTATTCCACAGCTGGATTTCCATTTACAGGTATACATGTAGGATAGTAGACTACATGGTAACATTGCATTGCTGTAATACATTGGGTCTGGGACCAGACGAAGGTTTTAGTCTGTAAAAGCAAATGAACTATTCATGAAGTCCACAATTCCGATCCAGAGAAGACATGTGGCATGTCCGAGCCGAGAGCGAGCCTCGTCCAGGTCCTCTACAGCGACATTAGAGAAGTGGAGAGTTATGGAAACTCTGTGTGACCATAAAACCCACAAAAGGACAAAAACAACAAAAAAAACATTAACTGAAGAGTCTCCGCTGCAGCTGGGAAGATGAACCTCCGAGTTCTACACCCCGAACAGCTGCAGGGGTTTCAGAACTCCAGATTTCAGTCCTATGCCACCATCTACACAACTGAAGTGTTGGAAATCTCTTGAAGCGTTAACATCTGTGGGAAATCCTTGCCAATAAGAGCGTCACTGAAAGAAAGACCACTATTACCATTTCAAAAGACACAAGGAACATTACAGCTACCCGTCTATCTCTGCATCTAACGATCGACCCAGTCTTAATGGGTTTCTTGGGGAATGTTCACTGTTTGATTCATTCTACACAATGTTCACATGATCTCAAACCAAGCCTGGTGCTGAGCCCCTGCCACATTGTTGAGTCGAAGCTTGACTTCACCACAAAAAAGCTGGTGCTGACAGCACTCGCTCAGGGGGAATAGAGACCACGAAATGCCAAAGGATCCAACATTTCAAGATGAAGAGAAGAAGGATAATTTAAAGCACCTGACACACCGTCATTTTAAATCCGTCTCGGCCTCAACCATGGCACCTATACGTAATAACCACCTCTTTCCCCCTCCTTTACAGATTCCACGTTCTCTTTTTGGGAAAAGAAGGGTCTGAAACGCTTTGAGGATCTTTTCATTAATAATGTGTTCGCAAACTTTCCTGAATTATCCTCGTCATTCAGCCTGCCTCCGTCTCACCTGTTCCGTCTCTTTTAAATTAGGCATTGTGTCTCCTCCCTATTCGCTGGTATTCCTACAAACTCTGCATGGGAAGAGGTGTTCAAGCTGAATCCTCATAACGGTGGCATTATCTCACGGATATATACAACGATCTGGTCACAGGACGATTTTTACAATATCAAACCCATTAGTGCTTGGGAAGAGGAATTGGGCCTGGAGCTTGAGGATGATTACTGGGGCAGAGCGTTAGATAATATACGTACCACCACGTCCTGTGCTAGACTTAGTTTCATACAGTTTAAAGTGGTCCATAGAGCTCACCTCTCTAGGAGTAAACTGTCTAAAATATATCCCAATGATCCTGACGTGTGAAAAATACAAACTTTCGCCCTGTGACCTCAGTCATATGTTTGCACTCCGTCCCTAACTGCAGAACTTCTGGAACTCTTTCTTTGAGACTATGTCCGACGTTCTTCAAATCAAATCGGACGTCTGTCCTTTAATTTCCAGCTTTGGTGTTTCATCTCAGCGTCAGCCTCTGAACCATAAAGAAGCTAGTGTTGTGGGTTCTGCATCGTTACTTGCTCGGCGCAGAATATTGCTGTCTTGGACCTCTCCACAACCCCCTCGATATCAGTCTGCCTTAAAGATTTAATCTTCTTTTTAAAACTGGAAAAAATCAAGTACAACATCAGAGGCAGGGGTGAATCATTTTTGGGGAAAATGGCAACAATTTATTACCTACTTCAATGATGTACGCCCCCTGGAGGTGAATTGAGGGAACGTAGACGGTAAATAATAATCATCCTACTTTTTATCTTTTTTTAAAATTGTTTGTTTGTTTTTTGGTTTGTTTGTGTGTTTTTGTTTTTTTCTGGTTGTTTGTTTGTTGTTGTTTTTTTTGTTTCCCCTTTTCTTTTGGTTTTGGCTGTGATTATTTTGTTGGGGCCGGATATGGTGGCGTTGTTGGATGGGGTGTTATAATATGTAAAATGCAGTTTTCCAATAAAAATTCTTTGATAAAAAAAAAGCACCTGACAAACAGTCGGAGCTGTCTGAGAAGATACTTACACAACTAAAGATGCCATTTTTATACCTGCTATTTCCTGAAGACATACCAGCTGTGGACGTCTATCACTGATGGATATATTTAGTGCTGTGTGCAAGGACACAAGGAGCATCATTACGGCTGAAAGTCCTGCACACCTGCTGTAGCGTGACGCCTCGGTCAGGGAACATGGACTGAATGCATCATAATTAACCCAAAGAGTTTGGCAGTGACTTAAAGGGTTTTTATTGTTACAGCTGGTCGTAAAAGCTCTGTGTGCCAACCAAAGATGGACACTGTTACTGTACTGCATCAGTAGGTGGGTGAGAGTAGTCAGTGATTTACAGTGCCTTCCATTAATATTGGCACCCTTGGTAAATATGAGCAAAGAAGGCTGTGAAAAATTGTCTTTATTGTTTAACCTTTTGTTAAAAAAATTCACAAGAATACTCTGCTCTCATGGATATCAAACAATTACAAACACAACACAGCTTTATAAAAAAAATAACTTATATAGGTGTGCAACATTTTCACCCTTTTAGTCAGTACTTTGCCGAGATAACAGCTCTGAGTCTTCTCCTATAACACCGATGAGGTTGGAGAATACATGGTGAGGGATCTGAGGGCGTTCCTCCAGACAGAACCTCTCCAGATCCTTCACATTTCAGGTCCACGCTGGTGGACTCTCCTCTTCAGTTCACCACACAGGTGTTCTATGGGGTTCAGGTCAGGGGACTGGGATGGTCAGGGCAGGAACTTGATGTTGTGGTCAGTAAACCATTTCTGTGTTGATTTTGATGTTTTGGATCATCGTCCTGCTGGAAGATCCAACCACGGCCCATTTGAATCTTTCTGTCAGAGGCGGTCAGGTTTTTATTTAATATCTGTTGATATTTGATGGAGTCCATGATGCCATGTATCCTAACAAAATGTCCAGGTCCTCTGGCAGAAAAACAGCCCAAAACATTAAAGATCCTCCTCCATATTTAACCGTGGGCATGAGGGACTTTTCCATACGGCTACCTCTCTGTGTGCGCCGAACCGTCCTCTTCACAGTGTGTTGAGACGATACAGACACACGTCCAATTCCAGGTCGATTCATAACATTTCCAGTGGACTGGAACTTCTTAATTATTGCCCTGATGGTGAAATGGGCGTTTTCAACGCTTGTGCTATTTTCTTATAGACACGCCCCATCGTGTGAAGCTCAACAACCTTTTGCTGCACGTCACAGCTACATTCCTCGCTCTTACCCATTGTTATGAAGTTCTGTCCTGAATAAGCTATTTCACATAACAGATGTTTACATATAATAATATAAATATATAATAATAACTGAATTTACCATGAACCAGTTCAAAAGTTTACACACCCTTGATTCTTAATACCGTGTGTTGTTACCTAGATGATCCATGACTGTGTTTATGTTTTGTGAGAGTTCTTCACGAGTCCCTTGTTTGTCCTGAGGAGTTAAAACTGCCCACTGTTCTTCAGGAAAATCCTCCAGGTCCTGCATATTCTTTACTTTCTTCTGTATATTTGAGCCCTTTCCAACGGTAACTATATGGTGCTGAGATCCATCTTGTCACACTGAGGACGACTGAGGGACTCGCACACGACTATTACATAAGGTACAAACATTCACTGATGCTCAAGAAGGTAACAGTACATTAAGAGCCAGGGGGGTGTAAACTTTTGGACAGGGTGATTGGTGTCAATTGTTATTATTTTGTCTTTTGGGAAACATGTAAATATCTTATGTAGCTTCTGAAGGGCAGTACTAAATGAAAATAATAAGGCCTTTAAACAAAACAGTGAGA
>NC_030428.2:29235000-29245000 GCF_001660625.3 Ictalurus punctatus
CGTCCATCACCCTTCCTTCTACAGCCGTATTTAGCGTACTGCACACCTACACACACACACACACACACACACACACACACACACACACACACACACACAGGACCAGCACACAGCAGAAGCCAAATCCTGTAATCCTGCATGTCGTAGTGTTTATCTGTTTATTTACAGCAGTTTTATCACTTTACCTCAGACCAACTAAACTCAATAACATCAGCTTCACGGGCTGCGGTGAGGCGTCGCATCAACCTCACAACAATTACTTCACTTATGTTTGTAAACAACTCAGTGGTCAGACTTTTGTTGGCCATAGATGTGTTTCCATGGAGACACAAGAAACATTTAACTCTTGAGAAGCTGGCATAAAGAAGAACTACACACTTAGACGTGTTTCAAGTCATGTTTCCACTGAACCGTAAAACAAGCGTTGTTCTCCACACACACACACACACACACACACACACACACACACACACACACACACACACACACACACACACCTCCTCCACAGGGCTTGGTGCACTGTGTCCAGCTCTTCAGTGCCCAGTCGTAACTGTCCAGTTCAGATAACAGCACGTTGTTGTTGGTGATGATGGGAACCAGATCCTCATGGATGATGTATTTATAAGTTAAACTGATCTTCCTGTCTTCTTCTTTAGGAACCACCTACACAGAGTAAACACACACACACACACACACACACACACACACACACACACAGATGAAATGACAGTCATACGCTAGCTGTATCTCCCACTGAGACCTGTTCAGTCAGTATATCTTCAGAAATGAATCATTAAATCATGAATGACCGGCAGGACATTATTACTTTCATGAGGAAGTGAGACGTTCGCATCATTTGCATCTTTACCCAGAATCCTCCATGGCAAACAAAGCTGCAGATCAGCACATAGCTACTTTTATTCATTTGATGTATGTCTCAGGAATCCGAAACCGTTCTTTGCATAATGTTTTCTTCGAGATACGTCACTTATTTATTTATTTTGACGTCCCACAGAAAAAACAGTCCTCCAGTTCAGTCCAATCACACATATCAGACTGTTCAATCAACAATCCAATCTACAGTTATACAGATGAATGTAGAAATAAACACACGTATTCGATTCCAATTAATAAATATATATTTACACTATGACATAAATAAATATTACATCAAATAATACATCTATTTTAATTCAATAAAAACTAGAGCTAACGTTAGCCAATCAGAGCGTCAGCTAAATGTTCCAAAATATTTTATTTCTAATCATAATCACCTGAGTGAAATCAACTGAGGTGATGAATTCATTAATAATTCTGAATATCAGGCCGCTCATTAAATATTATAATGAGGATGTAAGTGTAAGTGCTGGTGCAGGTTTGTTGTGTCCTCCCACCAGCACTAGGATGCCTTCATGCAGAGGGCCGGCGGTTTTCAGTGTCTCTTTCTCTCCCTCCATGGTGTACTCCCACTCCACACCGCTCTCGATGAACGTCTTCGACTTCACCTCGTCTCCCTTCGCGTTGAGGACGAAACTGTCGCTCACCTGACTCTTAACCGCTGTGGAACAGAAACGGGTTTAAATCAACAATTACAGTCTTTTATTTCTTCATCAGTTAAAGAATGACACAGCACACTTTTTATCCACTTATAGTTGCATTTAATGTTGTATAACATCTGTGAAGTGAACATCTGTATTCTCTCTCTATTCTCTCTCTCTATTCTCTCTTTATTCTCTCTCTCTTTATTCCCTCTCTCTATACTCTCTCTTTATTCTCTCTATTCTCTCTCTATTCTCTCTCTCTATTCTCTCTTTATTCTCTCTCTCTCTATTCTCTCTTTATTCTCTCTATTCTCTCTCTATTCTCTCTCTATTCTCTCTCTATTCTCTCTCTATTCTCTCTCTAGTCCCTCTCTTTATTCCCTCTCTTTATTCCCTCTCTTTATTCTCTCTCTCTCTATTCCCTCTCTATTCTCTCTCTCTCTCTCTCTCTCTCTCTCTCTCTATTCCCTCTCTCTTTATTCCCTCTCTCTATTCTCTCTCTCTCTTGAAGTGATGAAAAGCCTTTACTTCACGGCTCTTATTAAAGTTGGACATTTCACTGTTTTTTTTATGCTGATCAGATCTATAGCTACAGATGTTAAATTTCGGGAACTACAGAATTGGAAGAACAGAAACTTTAGCTGTGTTAGTGATATGCTGTCACTAGGATATTCATGTGGTAAATAAGGTCTTGGATGCAGAGATAATTGCGTGTCAGTGAGCAGAGACTCAGTAGAGTGACAGATCCGGTTCTGAAAGAAGCCCATATTATAGTGTTTATTACACGGAATGCAGAATCTTATTAAACACACACTAATTATAAAAAAATATTATTTTTTAACTGCAAATGAAAAATTATAGCAGCAAATTGTAATAGAAATGTTCATGTCATATAAAATACAATAAATAATCCAAAAAGTGCAACAACAAGGAAGAAAAGGTGGCCGTGGTGGCAGAAGCACCGGTACTCCAACATGGTTGAGCTTATTTTTGTTTTATTGTAATTGAACTCGGGTGATGTCTGGGTATAAACACTGTGTGTGTGTGTGTGTGTGTGTGTGTGTGTGAAGAGTGCTCATGTAGGATTATCTAGAACTCTACAGGATTTTTTCCATTATCTGTGATAACAGAGCTCTGAGCCACGTGCTGATAACTTTTACAGAGTTCTTCACTACAGACTGAAGGCAGATTGAGATTTTTCACGCTGAGATTAAAGACGGTGGATGCATGATGATGTCATGATACTTCAGAACATCATGCGCCTGTTTACCCTGAACTGTGCAGCGATATTATGTGTTCTGTAATGTATTTACACTGGGCAGAAAATGAAAACATGAGGAGGAGGAGTTGGAGGAGGAGGAACAGGAGGAGGAACAGGAGGAGGAGGAACAGGAGGAGGAACAGGAGGAGGAGGAACAGGAGGAGGAGGAGGAGGAGGAACAGGAGGAGGAACAGGAGGAGGAAGAGGAGGAGGAGGAACAGGAGGAGGAACAGGAGGAGGAGGAGGAAGAGGAGGGGGAGTTGGAGGAGGAGGAAGAGGAGGGGGAGTTGGAGGAGGAGGAACAGGAGGAGGAGGAGGAACAGGAGGAGGAACAGGAGGAGGAGGAACAGGAGGAGGAGGAGGAGGAAGAGGAACAGGAGGAGGAGGAACAGGAGGAGGAACAGGAGGAGGAGGAACAGGAGGAGGAGGAGGAACAGGAGGAGGAGGAACAGGAGGAGGAACAGGAGGAGGAGGAGGAACAGGAGGAGGAGGAGGAGGAGTTGGAGGAGGAGGAACAGGAGGAGGAGGAACAGGAGGAGGAACAGGAGGAGGAGGAACAGGAGGAAGAGGAGGAGGAGGAACAGGAGGAGGGGGAACAGGAGGAGGAGGAGGAGTTGCTGTGGAATAAGAGGACTGAAAGACTTGGGGACGAGCTGCTATCAGAAAATAATCAAACGCAGGGTGGAAGCAGCAGCTTTATCACACCTGTCCATGCTGTTGATTATTTCACTGTAACAGCATCAGCGTCCGAGAGGAGATTAATGAGAAGGTGAATGGACGATCTGCAGGAAGTGAATGTAACGAGCCGTGTGTTCGGGTTGCAGCGTTGTACTGAAGCTGCTGAAACGAGTCTGCCGGTGAATGGAGAGGCAGAGATTTGAGAAAGGTTCTCAGGAACTATCACCAGTCTAAGAACAAACCCTACAGGAAGGGAGGTGTTTAAAGAAGAAGAGCCAGTAGGAAGAGATTGGCAAGAGGAAGTGATGTCATAGTGTATTCCAGTGTAACATCATGAGAATAAAATCATTTCAGTCCTCACTACGCTGATATATCGTCCAACACCTTTACCACTTATCAAAGCTTCCTGAACTCACCCATGAGATGTGGAGACGATGCATTCTCCTCAATCACAATGTGTCTCGCTCCTGCTGGGATATCAAACACCTTCAGCAAACCTGAGGAGAGAGAGAGACACGGAGAGAGAGACAGACAAGGAGAGAGACACAGCGAGAGAGACAAAGAGAGAGAGACAAACATGGACAGACAGACATGGAGAGAGAGACAAATATGGAGAGAGAGACCGACATGGAGAGAGAGACAGAAATGGAGAGAGAGACACAGAGAGAGAGACAGACATGGAGAGAGAGACACAGAGAGAGAGACAGACATGGAGAGAGAGACACAGAGAGAGAGACAGACATGGAGAGAGAGACACAGAGAGAGAGACAGACATGGAGAGAGAGACACAGAAATGGAGAGAGACACAGAGAGAGAGACAGACATGGACAGACAGACAAATATGGAGAGAGAGACAGACATGGAGAGAGAGACACACAGAGAGAGACAGAAATGGAGAGAGAGACACAGAGAGAGAGACAGACATGGAGAGAGAGACACAGAGAGAGAGACAGAAATGGAGAGAGACACAGAGAGAGAGACCGACATGGAGAGAGAGACACAGAGAGAGAGACAGAAATGGAGAGAGACACAGAGAGAGAGACAGACATGGAGAGAGAGACACAGAGAGAGAGACAGACATGGAGAGAGAGACACAGAGAGAGAGACAGACATGGAGAGAGAGACACAGAGAGAGAGACAGACATGGACAGACAGACAAATATGGAGAGAGAGACAGACATGGAGAGAGAGACACACAGAGAGAGACAGAAATGGAGAGAGAGACACAGAGAGAGAGACAGACATGGAGAGAGAGACACAGAGAGAGAGAGACAGAAATGGAGAGAGACACAGAGAGAGAGACAGACATGGACAGACAGACAAATATGGAGAGAGAGACACAGAGAGAGAGACAGACATGGAGAGAGAGACACAGAGAGAGAGACAGAAATGGAGAGAGAGACACAGAGAGAGAGAGAGACACAGAAATGGAGAGAGACACAGAGAGAGACACAGAAATGGAGAGAGAGACACAGAGAGAGAGAGAGACACAGAAATGGAGAGAGACACAGAGAGAGACACAGAGAGAGAGAGACAGACATGGAGAGAGAGACACAGAGAGAGAGAGACAGAAATGGAGAGAGACACAGAGAGAGACACAGAGAGAGACACAGAGAGAGAGACAGAAATGGAGAGAGACACAGAGAGAGAGACATGGAGAGAGACACAGAGAGAGAGACAGAAATGGAGAGAGACACAGAGAGAGAGAGACAGAAATGGAGAGAGACACAGAGAGAGACACAGAGAGAGACACAGAGAGAGAGACAGAAATGGAGAGAGACACAGAGAGAGACACAGAGAGAGAGAGACATGGAGAGAGATGTTTATTAAAATGTTATAGGTGTTAGACGCAGTATTTACACTGAACCTGTCTCACTGTTCAATAATGAATTTTTCGATAAGAATCAGTGAAGTGAAAATGTCACATGACTGTTTCATAAGAAACGGAATGAAACAGATTCACAGAGAAGTAAAGACTAATATCCCCGTTCTTCATGTTATTACTATTATTTTATTATTACTATTATTATTATTATTATTGTTATTATTATTACCTTTGAGTTTAGGGGTTTTGGTGAGCGTCAGCTTGACAGTGCGACAGTGAGTGTTATCTCCTTCACACACACCGCACTTATCCTCCTGTTTATACGAGCCGACCTCCCTATCACACCCCACGTGCTGAGAGACAGACAGACAGACAGAAACAGAGAGAGAGTGACAGACAGTGGAGAGATCATGAGTTACAGATACAAACAGGAACAGAGAGGAACAGCGAGACAGACAGGTCTATCCTCACCAGACACTCTCCTCTGGCACACACACTGAATGGATCAGTGTAACTGCATCGTGTCCCATCATGCATCACCTGATTCATAAACACCACCTCCCCCGTCTCTTTAGAGCGACAACTCAGCTCACACTTACGGTCCTCTGAACACACACACACACACACACACACACACACACACACACACACACACACACACAGACATACACAAATATGACACCAAAATTATAATGAGTGTTAGATCAGAATTAGTGTGTGTCAAAGTGAAGTAGCGTGTGTTAGAGTGTGTAATGTGTTAGAATGTATGTGTGTGTGTGTGTGGCTGTGTATAGGTGTGTGCAGGTGTCTACAGGTGTGTGCAGGTGTGTACAGGTCTGTGAATTTGTGTATAGGTGTGTGCACGTGTGTATAGGTGTGTATAGGTGTGTGCAGGTGTGTATAGGTGTGTATAGGTGTGTATAGGTGTGTGCAGGTGTGTATAGGTGTGTATAGGTGTGTGCAGGTGTGTACAGGTGTGTGCACGTGTGTATAGGTGTGTACAGGTGTGTGCAGGTGTGTATAGGTGTGTGCATGTGTGTATAGGTGTGTGCACATGTGTATAGGTGTGTACAGGTGTGTGCAGGTGTGTATAGGTGTGTGCATGTGTGTATAGGTGTGTGCACATGTGTATAGGTGTGTATAGGTGTGTGCAGGTGTGTATAGGTGTGTGCATGTGTGTATAGGTGTGTGCACATGTGTATAGGTGTGTATAGGTGTGTGCACGTGTGTATAGGTGTGTGCACGTGTGTATAGGTGTGTATAGGTGTGTGCACGTGTGTATAGGTGTGTATAGGTGTGTGCACGTGTGTATAGGTGTGTATAGGTGTGTGCACGTGTGTATAGGTGTGTATAGGTGTGTATAGGTGTGTGCACGTGTGTATAGGTGTGTGCAGGTGTGTACAGGTGTGTATAGGTGTGTGCAGGTGTGTATAGGTGTGTACAGGTGTGTACAGGTGTGTATAGGTGTGTGCAGGTGTGTGCAGGTGTGTACAGGTGTGTATAGGTGTGTGCAGGTGTGTACAGGTGTGTATAGGTGTGTGCAGGTGTGTATAGGTGTGTACAGGTGTGTACAGGTGTGTATAGGTGTGTGCAGGTGTGTATAGGTGTGTACAGGTGTGTACAGGTGTGTATAGGTGTGTGCAGGTGTGTATAGGTGTGTATAGGTGTGTGCAGGTGTGTACAGGTGTGTATAGGTGTGTGCAGGTGTGTATAGGTGTGTACAGGTGTGTACAGGTGTGTATAGGTGTGTGCAGGTGTGTATAGGTGTGTACAGGTGTGTACAGGTGTGTATAGGTGTGTGCAGGTGTGTACAGGTGTGTATAGGTGTGTGCAGGTGTGTACAGGTGTGTATAGGTGTGTGCAGGTGTGTATAGGTGTGTATAGGTGTGTGCAGGTGTGTACAGGTGTGTACAGGTGTGTATAGGTGTGTACAGGTGTGTATAGGTGTGTGCAGGTGTGTATAGGTGTGTATAGGTGTGTGCACGTGTGTATAGGTGTGTGCAGGTGTGTACAGGTGTGTATAGGTGTGTGCAGGTGTGTATAGGTGTGTACAGGTGTGTACAGGTGTGTATAGGTGTGTGCAGTTGTGTGCAGGTGTGTACAGGTGTGTATAGGTGTGTGCAGGTGTGTACAGGTGTGTATAGGTGTGTGCAGGTGTGTATAGGTGTGTACAGGTGTGTACAGGTGTGTATAGGTGTGTGCAGGTGTGTATAGGTGTGTACAGGTGTGTACAGGTGTGTATAGGTGTGTGCAGGTGTGTATAGGTGTGTATAGGTGTGTATAGGTGTGTATAGGTGTGTGCAGGTGTGTACAGGTGTGTATAGGTGTGTGCAGGTGTGTATAGGTGTGTATAGGTGTGTGCAGGTGTGTATAGGTGTGTACAGGTGTGTACAGGTGTGTATAGGTGTGTGCAGGTGTGTATAGGTGTGTACAGGTGTGTACAGGTGTGTATAGGTGTGTGCAGGTGTGTATAGGTGTGTATAGGTGTGTGCAGGTGTGTACAGGTGTGTATAGGTGTGTGCAGGTGTGTATAGGTGTGTATAGGTGTGTGCAGGTGTGTACAGGTGTGTACAGGTGTGTATAGGTGTGTGCAGGTGTGTATAGGTGTGTATAGGTGTGTGCAGGTGTGTATAGGTGTGTGCAGGTGTGTATAGGTGTGTATAGGTGTGTGCAGGTGTGTATAGGTGTGTATAGGTGTGTGCAGGTGTGTATAGGTGTGTGCAGGTGTGTATAGGTGTGTACAGGTGTGTGCAGGTGTGTATAGGTGTGTACAGGTGTGTGCACGTGTGTACAGGTGTGTATAGGTGTGTGCACGTGTGTATAGGTGTGTACAAGTGTGTGCACGTGTGTATAGGTGTGTATAGGTGTGTGCACGTGTGTATAGGTGTGTACAGGTGTGTGCACGTGTGTATAGGTGTGTATAGGTGTGTGCAGGTGTGTATAGGTGTGTGCAGGTGTGTATAGGTGTGTATAGGTGTGTACAGGTGTGTGCAGGTGTGTATAGGTGTGTATAGGTGTGTGCACGTGTGTATAGGTGTGTATAGGTGTGTGCACGTGTATAGGTGTGTATAGGTGTGTATAGGTGTGTACAGGTGTGTGCAGGTGTGTATAGGTGTGTGCAGGTGTGTATAGGTGTGTATAGGTGTGTGCAGGTGTGTATAGGTGTGTATAGGTGTGTACAGGTGTGTGCAGGTGTGTAAAGGTGTGTATAGGTGTGTGCACGTGTGTATAGGTGTGTACAGGTGTGTGCACGTGTGTATAGGTGTGTATAGGTGTGTGCACGTGTGTACAGGTGTGTACAGGTGTGTGCACGTGTGTACAGGTGTGTACAGGTGTGTACAGGTGTGTGCAGGTGTGTATAGGTGTGTATAGGTGTGTGCACGTGTGTACAGGTGTGTACAGGTGTGTGCACGTGTGTACAGGTGTGTACAGGTGTGTACAGGTGTGTGCACGTGTGTATAGGTGTGTGCACGTGTGTATAGGTGTGTACAGGTGTGTGCACGTGTGTATAGGTGTGTACAGGTGTGTGCACGTGTGTATAGGTGTGTATAGGTGTGTATAGGTGTGTATAGGTGTGTATAGGTGTGTGCAGGTGTGTATAGGTGTGTGCACGTGTGTATAGGTGTGTACAGGTGTGTGCACGTGTGTATAGGTGTGTATAGGTGTGTATAGGTGTGTGCAGGTGTGTATAGGTGTGTACAGGTGTGTGCACGTGTGTATAGGTGTGTACAGGTGTGTGCAGGTGTGTATAGGTGTGTGCACATGTGTATACGTGTGTATAGGTGTGTACAGGTGTGTGCAGGTGTGTATAGGTGTGTACAGGTGTGTGCACGTGTGTATAGGTGTGTATAGGTGTGTATAGGTGTGTATAGGTGTGTGCAGGTGTGTACAGGTGTGTATAGGTGTGTGCACGTGTGTATAGGTGTGTACAGGTGTGTGCACGTGTGTATAGGTGTGTATAGGTGTGTATAGGTGTGTACAGGTGTGTGCAGGTGTGTATAGGTGTGTGCAGGTGTGTATAGGTGTGTATAGGTGTGTGCAGGTGTGTATAGGTGTGTATAGGTGTGTACAGGTGTGTGCAGGTGTGTATAGGTGTGTATAGGTGTGTGCACGTGTGTATAGGTGTGTACAGGTGTGTGCACGTGTGTATAGGTGTGTATAGGTGTGTGCACGTGTGTACAGGTGTGTACAGGTGTGTGCACGTGTGTACAGGTGTGTACAGGTGTGTACAGGTGTGTGCAGGTGTGTATAGGTGTGTATAGGTGTGTGCACGTGTGTACAGGTGTGTACAGGTGTGTGCACGTGTGTACAGGTGTGTACAGGTGTGTACAGGTGTGTGCACGTGTGTATAGGTGTGTGCACGTGTGTATAGGTGTGTACAGGTGTGTGCACGTGTGTATAGGTGTGTACAGGTGTGTGCACGTGTGTATAGGTGTGTATAGGTGTGTATAGGTGTGTATAGGTGTGTGCAGGTGTGTATAGGTGTGTGCACGTGTGTATAGGTGTGTACAGGTGTGTGCACGTGTGTATAGGTGTGTATAGGTGTGTATAGGTGTGTGCAGGTGTGTATAGGTGTGTACAGGTGTGTGCACGTGTGTATAGGTGTGTACAGGTGTGTGCAGGTGTGTATAGGTGTGTACAGGTGTGTGCACGTGTGTATAGGTGTGTATAGGTGTGTATAGGTGTGTATAGGTG
>NC_030428.2:29250000-29252500 GCF_001660625.3 Ictalurus punctatus
CTCTCTCTTTATTCCCTCTCTTTATTCTCTCTCTATTCTCTCTCTTTATTCTCTCTCTTTATTCCCTCTCTTTATTCCCTCTCTCTATTCTCTCTCTTTATTCCCTCTCTATTCTCTCTCTCTTTATTCCCTCTCTCTATTCTCTCTATTCTCTCTCTCTATTCTCTCTCTCTATTCCCTCTCTTTATTCCCTCTCTCTATTCTCTCTCTATTCTCTCTCTTTATTCCCTCTCTCTATTCTCTCTCTTTATTCCCTCTCTCTATTCCCTCTCTCTATTCTCTCTCTTTATTCCCTCTCTTTATTCTCTCTCTATTCTCTCTCTTTATTCTCTCTCTTTATTCCCTCTCTTTATTCCCTCTCTCTATATTCTCTCTCTTTATTCCCTCTCTCTATTCTCTCTCTTTATTCTCTCTCTCTATTCTTTCTCTCTATTCTCTCTCTCTCTATTCTCTCTCTCTTTATTCCCTCTCTCTATTCTCTCTCTCTTTATTCCCTCTCTCTATTCTCTTTATTCTTTCCCTCTCTTTATTCCCTCTCTCTATTCTCTCTCTTTATTCTCTCTCTATATTCTCTCTCTTTATTCTTTCTCTCTATTCTCTCTCTCTATTCTCTCTCTCTCTATTCTCTCTCTCTTTATTCCCTCTCTCTATCCCCTCTCTTTATTCCCTCTCTCTATCCCCTCTCTCTATTCCCTCTCTCTATTCTCTCTCTCTATTCTCTCTCTCTATTCCCTCTCTTTATTCTCTCTCTCTATTCCCTCTCTCTTTATTCCCTCTCTCTATTCTCTCTTTATTTTCTCTCTTAAAGACGAAAACTAACCTCAGTGTGTGTGTCAGTCAGAAACAGTAAAGAAGTGTGAACTCCTCTGTGCTGAAGATGTGGGAAAACTAAAAATTACAGCTTTAAGCGCTGACACTGGAGACTCCTTCCATACACGTTAAATTAACCATTAAAAGCTTTCATTAGCATCTGCCGTACACGTCCCTGTGAACGAGTTGTTACTATAGAAACGATAAGGTATTAGAACAAGCGCGTTAATATAAACCTGCGATTTGCAGCTGCAGTTGTGACAGGAGTGATGTAGCCTCGCTAACTCAAACCAGCGAATAATTACAGACGTGAGGTGAAGACTCACACGTGGCCGGTTTCATGCGCCACAACGAACGCAGATGAAAATCCGTCTTCATGATTCAGTGTGCAGCTCCTCAGCGGGTGGCACATGCCAGTCACGGGGGCGTAACCTAGGCAACATAAGTCAAAGGCCAAAGGTGATGAATTAGCTCACGTAACATCACAGAATGTTCTAGATGTTCCAGAAGACGCAGATGGAGGCAGATTTCACCAGGTGTTGAGGTCAGATCCATTTCCTGTGGGCTGATGAAATTTCAGATTTCAGAGTTATAGAGGAGTTATAGACGAGTAATAGAGGAGTTATAGACGAGTAATAGATGAGTTATAGATGAGTTATAAATGAGTTATAAATGAGGAATAGATGAGTTATAAATGAGGAATAGATTACAGGTTACAAACCGAACTGAGGGAGAAAACGCACCAGGTTCCTAAACCAGTGCGCTGAATGAGCCACGTGTGAAAACGCCCTGAGTGTGCTAGCAAAGTAGAACAGCCAACAGATAATTTAGTCTGATATAAATAATAATATTACCAATAAATGATTCGCAGTGCAGTCTGTAAGCTTTGGTTGCTAAGCAACATATCAGATCACGATTAAGTCTTTCTATGGACAGAAGAATGACATAAATGTAACGGATTTATTATTTAAAACCTGGTGCGTTACTACAGAATTTAGTTATTGTGATGATATCACAGGTGTTTGTGTAGGAAGAGTTTTACAACGGCTCGGCCAATCAGATTTCAGAAATGAAACTATTCATGTTATGAGCAGTATTGTAATATGAGCTCACACTACTGAGCTGAAGAGCGGGAAATAGACCAGTAGTGACGGAAAAGGATCACCTTTGACTTTCACGAAACTCTGACCTTGACTCAGCAAGTCCACGCTATAAACACACAAATAAAACTGAAAACATTTTAAGTTTTGCTTTTCCGTTCACAGGGAATTTAAATTTTCTGTTTGATGGCACTGTGTTGTGTACGAAGGACACTGTGGCGTGCGAGAACACGTGTTTTATGGTTTCTGAACTGAACAAAAATGGCGGAAATTATGTAAAATGAACTGAAAATTATTCACTGAAAAAAAGTTTTAGTGTTATTGTTGTTGCTGATATACTCAGAGAAACTGATACAGAAATGTACATACAGTGTATTTTTAATTTCTGATCAAATGTGCAGTCAGAATGTTTAGATCGGACCTCTACCTGTCCGGAGAAGACATCTAAACGTCTGCAGATTTTCAAAGATCTTTCCCTTAATAATATGAAAAAGAAATAGTCATAATTTTACAACTGAACTGTACAGAGTTATACTGTAGATAATGTGTGTGTGTGTGTGTGTGTGTGTGTGTGTGTGTGTGTGTGTGTG
>NC_030428.2:29260000-29277500 GCF_001660625.3 Ictalurus punctatus
CAAATATCTGCACACTGTGTAAAAACGTGAGAGTCTGGCGTCAGCAAAAAGCCAGTGCCGAGGTTTATTACAGCTGTAAAGGAGACGTAGTGTCGAGAGAAATACGAGGCTGATTATTTTAATAGCTACATAAGACGTGTAACTAATAGGCAGGAAGTTAGATAAACATGTGACAGAATGCAGCTGTGGATTGACTGAAATGTTTTGGGATCTAACAGCGATGTTTTTTTTTTCCGTTCCTCGCTCTGATACGCACTCAAGGGGATGTCATGAAACAGTACAAAACACAGTGAAAACACTCCAAACAACATCGGGACACAAAACAGCAACAGCCAGCTACATGCTTAAATTATCATGGATTCATGACACACTGCACAGGCTTTTCAGCTGTCACCATGGTCACAATAATAAACAGATCAACACGGAAAGACCGTGCTAAATGTAGAAATATTTAACTCTTTCATTGTCTGTAACCACAGGTCTAATTAGGTAGGTTAGGTTCAACGTTGTTGTCGTTGTAGAGTACGATTACAGAGGCAATGAAGTGCAGTTAGCATCCAGCCAGTAGCGCAAATAGCAAGTCAGTTAAATGAAATAAATAGGAATTATGGCGCAATACGTCGAGACAAGCGGTGTACAGGTGTAGGTAAACAGCATGATGCATGTAATATGACACAGAGAGACAGAGGATCCAAAACCAGCATCCTAGATGGGATGCCTCGTTCGGAATAAGCGTCACACAGTTCCCCAACTGATCACAGGGTCCAGTCCTACTACTGTGAGGTAGAAACCCTCTCTCTCCATCTCCTTGTCTTTCTCCACCCTAAACATGTCCTCTCTCTGAACCCTGTCAGGAGTGTGTGATGTTTATATGAGATGTTGGAAATCCTCCCTCGGTAGCTGTTATTACCCAGACGCATGGAGGAAAATGAATAGGTAATGGGGCAAGTGTAGTGCTGCTGAGCGATTTACACTAAATCAGTCTCACCATCCCATCTGAGGAGATTCATCACCACATCATCCACCAGATGAGTCCATAAACACTGACATCTACTGCTCCTCTGTCCACCCAGTGTATCCATGTGTTTGTGTTTGTGTGTGTTCTCTTCAGTAAACATGACAGGACAGAGTTTATGTCCTCGTTTACAGCAATCCAAAAGTCCTGAAGTGTGGGACAGTGTTTGGTAAGTGAGGAAATAAAACCAAGTCCGCTGTAGAGCACTCAGAACCGGCTGTATATTACTGCAGTTCTATATGTTAGGTGTAGAAGGTAGGTTATAGTGTACAGCTGTTTGGATGTTAGGTGTAGAAGGTGGGTTATAGTGTACAGCTGTTTGGATGTTAGGTGTAGAAGGTGGGTTATAGTGTACAGCTGTTTGGATGTTAGGTGTAGAAGGTGGGTTATAGTGTACAGCTGTTTGGATGTTAGGTGTAGAAGGTGGGTTATAGTGTACAGGGGTTCGGATGTTAGGTGTAGAAGGTGGGTTATAGTGTACAGGGGTTTGGATGTTAGGTGTAGAAGGTGGGTTATAGTGTACAGGGGTTTGGATGTTAGGTGTAGAAGGTGGGTTATAGTGTACAGGGGTTTGGATGTTAGGTGTAGAAGGTGGGTTATAGCGTACAGGTGGAGGGTGTAAATTACAGATGGTGGTTTATAGCGTATAAGATACAGGGGGCAGGTTATAGGATGTAAGTTTAAAAGGGTGGGCTATAAGGTATAGGGCAGTAGTGGACAGGTGTTTGGATGTAAGGTGTATAATAGGGTGTAGGATATAGGGTGTAGGGAAAATGGTAAGTTGTATTTTATAGGATTCTATAGGATAATTGATGGGAAGCAGTGTGTAAGAAGTAGATAGTAGCGGTAAGGTGTGGCTGGCTGGTGGTGCAAAGATAAAGGTGTAAGGTCAAGGGTGTAGTGTGCGGTGTGTGTTGGGTCAGTATGTGTCACTCAGAGTCAGATCAGTACACAGTATTGCACTAATCGGTAACTGTTACAGACTGAAACGAGTAAAATCTGACTTAAGAAGGATTTTCTATCAGAAGAGGATTAAGGTGGCAGGAACTGCTGGAACCAGAAATGAACAGAATTGAATTAAAGACATTTACAAATGTTTAGCCACTTTGCAAAAACTCTGGCAGAAGCACTGGCGTTGGGACAAAGCAGGGTTTTTATTTAATCCCACATGAGATCCAAACATACACACATGCTAGATTAGAATCTATGATGTCAGTGTAGACCAGGTCAACAATCTCCACACCATAACATAGTGTGTGTTGCTATGTAGTCAACACAACATCAGATGATGGAAACACACAACCATTCACCACTAAAAACACACAACCATTCACCATTAAAAACACAACCATTCACCACTAAAAACACAAACAACCATTCACCACTAAAAACACAAACAACCATTCACCACTAAAAACACACACAACCATTCACCACTAAAAACACCCAACCATTCACCACTAAAAACACAAACAACCATTCACCACTAAAAACACAACCATTCACCACTAAAAACACACACAACCATTCACCACTAAAAACACACACAACCATTCACCACTAAAAACACACAACCATTCACCACTAAAAACACACACAACCATTCACCACTAAAAACACAAACAACCATTCACCACTAAAAACACAACCATTCACCACTAAAAACACACACAACCATTCACCACTAAAAACACAACCATTCACCACTAAAAACACAACCATTCACCACTAAAAACACACAACCATTCACCACTAAAAACACAACCATTCACCACTAAAAACACACACAACCATTCACCACTAAAAACACCCAACCATTCACCACTAAAAACACAAACAACCATTCACCACTAAAAACACACACAACCATTCACCACTAAAAACACAACCATTCACCACTAAAAACACAACCATTCACCACTAAAAACACACAACCATTCACCACTAAAAACACACACAACCATTCACCACTAAAAACACAACCATTCACCACTAAAAACACACACAACCATTCACCACTAAAAACACACACAACCATTCACCACTAAAAACACACAACCATTCACCACTAAAAACACACACAACCATTCACCACTAAAAACACACACAACCATTCACCACTAAAAACACAACCATTCACCACTAAAAACACAACCATTCACCACTAAAAACACACACAACCATTCACCACTAAAAACACACACAACCATTCACCACTAAAAACACACAACCATTCACCACTAAAAACACACACAACCATTCACCACTAAAAACACACACAACCATTCACCACTAAAAACACAACCATTCACCACTAAAAACACAACCATTCACCACTAAAAACACACAACCATTCACTACTAAAAACACAACCATTCACCACTAAAAACACACACAACCATTCACAATTAAAAACACAACCATTCACCACTAAAAACACAACCATTCACCACTAAAAACACACAACCATTCACCACTAAAACACACAACCATTCACCACTAAAAACACAACCATTCACCACTAAAAACACAACCATTCACCACTAAAAACACACAACCATTCACCACTAAAAACACACACAACCATTCACCACTAAAAACACACACAACCATTCACCACTAAAAACACAACCATTCACCACTAAAAACACAAACAACCATTCACCACTAAAAACACAACCATTCACCACTAAAAACACACACAACCATTCACCACTAAAAACACAAACAACCATTCACCACTAAAAACACAACCATTCACCACTAAAAACACACACAACCATTCACCACTAAAAACACAACCATTCACCACTAAAAACACACACAACCATTCACCACTAAAAACACAACCATTCACCACTAAAAACACACACAACCATTCACCACTAAAAACACACACAACCATTCACCACTAAAAACACAACCATTCACCACTAAAAACACACACAACCATTCACCACTAAAAACACAACCATTCACCACTAAAAACACACACAACCATTCACCACTAAAAACACAACCATTCACCACTAAAAACACACACAACCATTCACCACTAAAAACACAACCATTCACCACTAAAAACACACACAACCATTCACCACTAAAAACACACACAACCATTCACCACTAAAAACACACACAACCATTCACCACTAAAAACACACAACCATTCACCACTAAAAACACACACAACCATTCACCACTAAAAACACAACCATTCACCACTAAAAACACAACCATTCACCACTAAAAACACACAACCATTCACCACTAAAAACACACACAACCATTCACCACTAAAAACACAACCATTCACCACTAAAAACACACAACCATTCACCACTAAAAACACACACAACCATTCACCACTAAAAACACAACCATTCACCACTAAAAACACAACCATTCACCACTAAAAACACAACCATTCACTACTAAAAACACACACAACCATTCACCACTAAAAACACACACAACCATTCACCACTAAAAACACAACCATTCACCACTAAAAACACAACCATTCACCACTAAAAACACACACAACCATTCACCACTAAAAACACAACCATTCACCACTAAAAACACAACCATTCACCACTAAAAACACAACCATTCACCACTAAAAACACAACCATTCACCACTAAAAACACACAACCATTCACCACTAAAACACACAACCATTCAGCACTAAAAACACAACCATTCACCACTAAAAACACAACCATTCACCACTAAAAACACACACAACCATTCACCACTAAAAACACACAAACATTCACCACTAAAAACACAAACAACCATTCACCACTAAAAACACACAAACATTCACCACTAAAAACACAAACAACCATTCACCACTAAAAACACAAACAACCATTCACCACTAAAAACACAACCATTCACCACTAAAAACACAAACAACCATTCACCACTAAAAACACACGACCATTCACCACTAAACACGACTAAAATAATATCCTTGACATTTTTTGCAAACCATGGATTCTTATCATGCCCATATCAACAGCATCTGAGGTGTGTGTTTTTTCACCCTGAAAACAGTAGAAAGCCCACTTACTATGTTCATGAGTGTGAGGACATAGTTCTGCACATGTTCTTTGCCGTGAAAGCGCACCACAGAGTCATCTACAGTCAGGAGAACCTCAATGCTGTAATCATCTTTTTTTGCATGTCTGCGTTTACGATCCGATTCAGAAAGCTTCTGCTCCATTAGATCCAGAGCATTTGGGAGCTCCGCGATCCCAAAATCTGGTACTGCAACGAAAACAGAAACATGTTTTAAAAGATTTGTCCAAAACTTCACAATGAAACAAAAATGCTAGCAGGAAATCAAAATATTCAGAAATATAGGCAAAATAAAGGCAAACAGATATTTTAAACCAACTAACTAACCAACCCAAATTAAAACCCCAAAACCCAGCAAAAACTAAACCCAGGTTCAGACTCTGCCATGAGCAACAGAGACCTGATCTGAGATCTTTTGTGCACTTTTCAGGATATTGTAGATCTGGCTCTTTGCATGTCCATGAGCCAGTTGAATAAATCAGTTATTGGTGCGTATAGGAGACAACAGGTTACAGGTTAAAGGTCTGTGGTCCATCATCTGTTATGTCAGTCACTTTGCCTCTTTCTGTGACAGTGCTTTTGACAAAACAAGACCAAACCCACCAAGTCTGCTCAAACCCAAAAGTCATCCCAACAAAACCAAATCTAACCCAGACCAAAGAAACCAGTCAAATCACAACCAAAACAATGTCAGACCAGTTAAACCCAAATGAACTTACCTCAATCAACCAACAGAACCAACAACATCAAAAAGCAACCCATACCAACCCACCACACATATCAAATCCCACACCAAGCAAAGCAACAAAAACCAATCCAAACAAATCCAAACCATTAATTAGTTGATTCATTCATCTTCAGTAAGTACTTTGTCCTGGTCAGTGTCATGGTGGATCCAGAGTCTATCCCAGTAACAAGGGGGACAAGACTGGAATACATCTGGTATGCACATCATTCAGATCTATGGGCTATTTAGAGTCACCAATC
This sequence comes from Ictalurus punctatus, assembly GCF_001660625.3. Classification (NCBI taxonomy): domain Eukaryota; kingdom Metazoa; phylum Chordata; class Actinopteri; order Siluriformes; family Ictaluridae; genus Ictalurus; species Ictalurus punctatus. Next base: position 29,266,096 of record NC_030428.2, read on the forward strand.
CACCTACCTGCATGTTTTTGGGAAGTGGAAAAAAACCAGCAAACCCGGAGGAAACCCACAGAGACACAGGAAAAACATTTAAAACTCCACACAGACAGGAACATTAGCTCAGGATAAAACCAGAGACCACTGAGCTGTGAAGAGGCAATGCCACCCGCTGCACCACCATGACATACAAACAGTTTCATTGCACAAGTAATAAGTCTTGCATGATTTTAACCTTTTCTTTTACTACCATAATAAATATGGCTTTATTCAGCTCTTTCTTTTTCTTCCAAACACAGAGTTTATTTTTAGAAGAAAATGTTTCCCATCAAGTTTTATGTTTGGATTTAAAGAGAACAGTTTTGCACATTTGTCCTTGCTTCCCCTCTCAGTCTTTAAGAGACAACAAAGATATGGCAGGGGATAGCTGTGTTTACATCGCTGCACTTCAACATTACGGTTTATTTAAAGAGTTTGCATCATTAAATGGAAATTTCTAGATGCATAAAGTTGCCACTTCGCAGACTCAGCCAAAATCAGTGAAGCATTAACATCATTCATCAGGAAACAGAAAGACAGACAAATCAAACAGGTGATAAATAAAGAGCAAGCTGCAGTCTTCCTTTCAAAACACTTACCGAAAACAGCTGTCTGGACTTTTCATTTAATTTGAACCAACTGACCTGCAGCTAATCAAGGAACGTCATATTAATTCATTTATTACGGCAGTACACTGCAGCAAGCATCCTGTTATACTGCCACATGTAATAATTATTTCCTTTACTGCTACAAGATTGGTGAAAAAAATGGTGTTTGTACAACTGTGTTCTGAAAAGTGCTAGAACAGTAATAATGATCAGGCAAAAAAGAAAAACCTTGTGTTTCAACCCAGCATCTCCATCATCCCCACTATCTCCAGTATCCTCAACACCCTCAGCATCCCAGAACCTTTAGCATCCCCATCATCCCCAGTATTGGACGTGCAGAGAGTGCCGGGAATGCTGAGAACACTGGGGATATTGATACAAGTGTCTCCCCAGAACTCCCAGCTACCCCTGCATTCCAAGCACCCCCAGAGTCCCCAACATCCCCAGAATCCCCTGTGTCTCCAACATCCCCAGAATCTTCAGAATCCTCAGTGTTCTCAATGCATCCAGAATCCCCAGTAGCCTCAGCACCCCCACTGTCCCCAGCACCCTCAGTACCCTCAGCACCCCCAATACCCTCAGAACCCCCAGTACCCTCAGCACCCCCCCAGCACCCTTTGACTTGGCCACTCCAAAACATTAACTTTATTCTTCTTTAAGCGTTCTCTGGTAGAACGACTCGTGTGTTTAGGATCGTTGTCTTGCTGCATGACCCACTTTCTCTTCAGACTCAGTTCACAGACTCATGTTCTGATATGACTCACGTTCTCATGTTCGCTGGTATCATTCAGAATTCACTGTTCCATCAGTGATGGCGAGTCGTCCTGGTCCAGATGCAGCAAAACAGGTCCAAACCATGACACTACCACCACCATGTTTCACAGATGGGAGAAGGTTCTTATGCTGGAATGCAGTGTTTTCCTTTCTCCAAACATAACGCTTCTCATTTAAAACAAAATGTTCTATTTTGTTCTCATCCATCCACAAAACATTTTTCCATTAGCCTTCTGGCTCGTCCACGTGATCTTTAGCAAACTGCAGATGTGCAGCAATGTTCTTTTTGGAGAGCGGAGGCTTTCTCCTTGTAGCCCTGCCATGCACACCGTTGTTGTTCAGTGTTCTCCTGATGGTGGACTCATGAACATTAACATCAGCCAATGTGAGAGAGGACTTTAGTTGGGATAATTTATGACCTCGTGGACTATTACACGTCTTCTCTTGAAGAGATCTTTGTTGGTCTCCACTCCTGTGCAGGGAACGATGATCTTAAATTTCCTCCATTTGTACACAATCTGTCTGGCTGTGGATTGGTGGAGTCCAAACTCTTTAGAGATGGTTCTGTGACCTTTTCCAGCCTGATGAGCTTCAACAACTCTTTATCCGAGGTCCTCAGAAATCTCCTTTGTTCGTGCCATGATGCACTTCCACAAACACGTTGTGAAGATCAGACTCTGATAGATCCCTGGTCTTTAAATAAAACAGGATGCTCATTCACTCACACCTGATCATCATCTCACTGACTGAAAACACCTGACTCTAATTTCACCTTCAGATCAACTGATAATCCTAGATGTTCACATACTTTTGCCACTCAAAGATATGTAATATTGGATCATTTTCCTTACAAAATAAATGAACAAGTATAATATTTTTGTCTCATTTGTTTAATTGGGTTCTCTTTGTCTACATTTAAAACTTGTGTGAAACTCTGATGATGTTTTAGATCATATTTATGCAGAAATATAGAAAATTCTAAAGGGTTCACAAACTTTCAAGCACCATTGTAATAGTAATCCTCTCGTTTGCATTTGCATTTTCTCATCCCCATGCTCCAACTTGGCCGAAAATAAAATGCCTTCACAATCCTGTGTGCATTTGCATTTGCACTGTCAGAAAGGTAGACCTGTCAATCAAATGCCACTGGCACAACCATCACACACTTGTGAAATCTTTTACACCTGATTCCAGCACCTGAGCTCCGTTCCACCACTCCATGTTCTCCGTTTCCTCACCTTCATTATGCAGATCTTCCTGATTTTGACGTTTCACTGCTGATCTGGGATACACCACATGGACTCGACCTTGGACCTCTGACTCCTGTTGTCCTTTCTGCAGTGGCTCGATGAAGAACTCACCGTTATCTGTGCGAATCAGTCCAGCCTGAAGAAACAAAAACACTATGATGCATCATCTCCACACCTGGATATACGCTAAATATATACAATGCTGATGGCAAATGTTAAAAATGTATTTTAAAAAAAGTAATTAATTAAAAAAAATTGTTTATTTTAAAATGATTTTTTTAATTAATTATTTTTTAATTAGTATTTTAAATGTATTTTTTAAAAAATAATTTTAATTTTAAAAAATTAAAATAATTTTTATTTATTTAAAAAAAAGTTTTACAATTATCTACAGCAGTTTGTTCTCCATACATTTTTTATGAAATCTCTTCCACATGGTACAAATAATGTTTCTGTGGCTGTAGTTCAAGAATATACAGTGTCATGCATAAGTATTCACCCCCTTGAACATTTCTACATCGTGTGGAGTTACAACCTTGAACTGAAATGGACTTAATCGGGATTTTCATCATACATCTAAATAAAACAGCCCATAATACTGACATTCAGAGAACAAAATCAATATAACTGTCAAAATTATTTACAAATAGAACTTGTTGTGAAGTTGTGAAACCAGTAAACTGATTTTTGGAGCAACCAAGCACCATCAGAAGCATAATTAAATTATGTAATTATAATTATAATATCATTAGCATGTAATTAAAGTGTCATGTGATCTCAGGATAAATACATCTGTTTCTGGAAGCTCTCAGAGCTTGATAGAGGACATGCCTAAACAAACGGCATCATGAAGACCAAGGAGTGAGCAAAACAAGTCCAGGACAAAGTTCTAGAAAAGTATCAGGGTTTGGCTAGCTTTGATCATCCCATAGAGTGACAATAAATCCTTAACGCTATAAAGCTGGACTTTGGGGAAGGGTGAACTGTATGAAATCCTGTTTGGAGACTCAGTAAACATGTTCTGATGAGAACTTTTTCACCTTGGCACAAAGCACTAAGTTTAGAACCCCAACACTATTCATCACCTGAGAAACCCGTCCCCATGATGAAGCATGGTGGTTGAGCGTTACTTTTGGCCTATTGTTTGCTTCTCTGACTAATCCCCTCTTTATCTGGTCACTCAGTTTTGGTGGATGCATGGTTACATCATACGATTTCCATTCTCTTGTATTGGGCATCACTTCAGGACATTCTGCTTCATCACTCAGTATTTTACTATAAAAGCCCCACACAGAGTGTTTTAGGGCTAAAGAGGGCTTAAATCTAGTGTTTTTACAGCAAGCATGTTTACACTGCATTACAGTTCCTGCTATGTGAGGTGTGTTAGACTAACTTTCAGCTCAGTGAATGTATAAAAATAAAGAGGTACACCTACAAACAGTTTAATAACAGTTATTGTGTTTAAAGATAACTGGCTTTCTCTACAGGTACATCTGCTAAAGTATCACCTATTTCCACAACATGAGGCAACATCCTTGGAGATACTCGTATATTTTATGATGACGTTGCTTATATATCCTCTAATATCAGGTGTGGTAGAACTACACCCTTCACTTTTGTTCAAAATACCACCACACTGTCATTTAAGCTCATAAAAATTCCAGACAATGTATCCACAAGCCTTGGCAGGAATGTCACACGTGTATTTTTGGGGATTCGAACAAAAATGGATGTGGTTTGACCTCCTGCTGCTCGCTAAACACAGCTAAATGCTGAAAAAGAACGGTTGAGTCGGCTGCTTCTGAAGCTTCGGGGTTTGGATGAGTGGTGAATTGGGAAATGAGCAGATCTGGAACACAGCCTTTGAGATCAAATTGTTCCTTTGCATGAGGTCAAGATGCCAGAACGCAGAGTGACCTCAGTGACCTTGGACATGGGGCATATCACTACGGACAAAGGCCATAGGAAGTACAATTTAACAAAACTCTGAACCCTCATGAACCGAGTACTCATAGTGTGTGTTAAAGGTCTGAACTACACTAACAAGGGCGAAGACTGAGAAGTTCACTTTACAGTGATGATACAAGCGTCCACGGCTGAGAGTCTGCAAGAGCATACTTTGGAAAGATTACACATGTTGTGGAGGAAGAAACTCAGTTTCCCCTTCACATTCAAACAGGACTATTTTAGTCTTTTTCACTACTCCGACATTCAGCACTAAAGTAGGATTTCTGCAATAAAAAATGGACGAATTTCCTCATCCGTCTACCTCCATTAGTTCCTCAACAACTCCATGTGACTCAGTGGAACAACAGTCACGGAAATGAACACGAGATTTAAACTTATCCATAAATAGACCTCCATGTCTGGTGGAGTAGATGTACGGTGTGTGTAGATAGGAAGATCTAACGACGACTTGGTTCTACCAAACCAGCAATAACACAACACTTTATGAAGCAAGTCAAAGTCCACTAAGAAGTTTATCGTTAAGAAGGTCATGTCATATTTCTGGAACCTGAGCTCAGTGATTAGTGCTCCAACTACCGTCAATGACCAAGAGTCATCATGTCTACTATATATATATATATATATATATATATATATATATATATATATACATATACATATACACATACATATATACATATATATATATATACACATACATATATACACACATATATATATATATATGTATATATATATATATATAAGACTTCTTTCTTCTTAAGTTCCTCCAGGAGATGTGCAGCAACTGTCCCTAATCACCAATCCCAGCTTCTCTCCATTAATGTAAATCAAAAGTACACACAGTTCTGATGGTTGCCACCTTTTTTGAAACACAGTGATGTTTAAACCATCCCTGTCTGGGACTCTACAAGGACACGGTATTTCTCATTACAGGTGGAAAAAAGATAAGATAGTACCTGTAGTCCTGTTGATTTAGAGCAGACGTGTCCTACTCCAGTCCTGCTTAGTTTGGTGAGAACCAGATCATTAAAGATATCTAGAACTTTCCTACAACCTGGTTGTTTTACAAACACAATATAAACATATCATTTATATGTATAAGTGAGGGTTTTGTTGCTACTTCTTTTACTGTACTTCTATCTCTCTATCTATCTCTCTATCCATCCATTCATCCACCATCTCTCTATTTATCCATCACTGGGGAACTGCACACTACATCTCACTTGTACCATGACCATAAAGGTAATTAAATCCATCGGTTCATTTCTCTCTGGAACCCGTGGAAGTGATCTGATCTGTTACTTTATTCATCCATCTTGGTTTTTCACAGCTAATAAAAGTCTAAAGTGTTGTAATAGCCACATCTTTCTGTATCTGTGTATTAGAAAGAGTAAGATCAGGAACATAAACGAATCAGATTTAACCTCCTGAGAATCTGTGAGTAATAAAGTAAACATGAGCCATGTTCAAAATCAAACATACACCACATTCCACACACTAACACCACAGGCTTTGAAGCTGCACATCTACATGATCTAGTCACTCTGGACCTTCACACCACGTGCTCCTCACACATGTACACTTCACCATTCCTCATACTCGCTCTGGAAGGGCTTACACCAGCAGGTGAGAAGCAGAAGAGGGCGGAGTAACATGACAAAACACTGCCTTCTTAGCTGTCAATCAATCAATCAATCTATCTATCTATCTATCTGTCTATCACATGAAGTATCTCTTCATCCACACATCCAGCCATCTGCCCTTTCATCTATTTGTCCATCCAACCCTCCATCTATTCATGTCTGTCTGTCCATCCATTCCTTCATCCATCTCCATTCATCCATCCATCTCCATCCATCTCCATTCATCCATCCATCTCCATTTGTCCATCCATCCATCAATCCATCCATCTCCATCCATCTATCCATCCAACCATCCAGCAGTAAGTAGATTCATCCGTCCATCTATCCATTTGTTCATCCATCCATCCATACGTTATCGTTTCTATAGTGCATAGATGTGTTTTTTAAAGCAAGGAGACGTTTATTTAACGTTTATGGAAGGAGTCTCCAGTGTCAGCCCTTTGTAACAGTAAGAGGGCAAGCTGAGTTTTTTGGGGTTTTTTCTTATTAACTTGGAGAGAGAGAATAAAGAGAGAGAGAATAAAGAGAGAGAATAATGAGAAAGAATAAAGAGAGAATAGAGAGAAAGAATAAAGAGAGAGAACAGAGAGAGAATAAAGAGAGAGAATATAGAGAGAGAATAGAGAGAGAATAAAGAGAGGGAATAAAGAGAGAGAATAAAGAGAGAGAATAGAGAGAGTATAGAGAGAGAAAAAGAGAGAGAATAAAGAGAGAATAAAGAGAATAGAGAGAGAGAATAGAGAGAGAATAAAGAGAGAGAATAAAGAGAGAGAATAGAGAGAGAATAAAGAGAGAGAATAGAGAGAGAATAAAGAGTGAGTATATAGAGAGAGAATAGAGAGAGAATAAAGAGAGGGAATAAAGAGAGCGAATAAAGAGAGAGAATAGAGAGAGTATAGAGAGAGAAAAAGAGAGAGAATAAAGAGAATAGAGAGAGAGAATAGAGAGAGAATAAAGAGAGAGAATAAAGAGTGAGAATATATATAGAGAGAATAGAGAGAGAGAATAGAGAGAGAATAAAGAGAGAGAATAAAGAGTGAAAACGAGAGAGAATAAAGAGTGAGAATATATATAGAGAGAATAGAGAGAGAGAATAGAGAGAGGGATTGTGAGTTAGGAGTGTTTATAGCTGCTGTAACATAAGTGAGAACAGGAGCTAACTCAGTATCACGGATGTTCCCAGGACACCGTGGTGGTGCTGACTGATGCATTCTGGGAGTTCTGACCGCTTCTTCACAGTTCTGTAAACAGGAGGATAAAGAGAAGCCTGTAGCGGACAGTGAGCGGTAAACAGAGTCCGTGATTGTCTCCTCACAGTGCAGTGTGTAATTTAGTTTGAGTCAGCCTGTAATTTATCAGAGACAGAGGCGTGTGTCTGAAAGGAGTCACCGCGGAGGAGCAACATCCCCACAACCTCTGATAGCAGTTGAAACGCTTTTATGCGATTTACTATCTGAATAAAAACAAACGGGACTGAGCAGAACAGTAGTGCAGAGATTTAGTGTTAAGCCTTAAACACACACTGAATCAAAATGAAATGAATAAAAGGAAATAAAAACAGAGTTGGTTAAACTGAGTCACACTGATGTATGGTCATGATGGAGTAACCTTCCGGAAGTGGAAGTCTATCGATCAGACTGTTTTCTCCAATTCTGTTGTTTCCACCTTAAGCAATCTTCATCTCTCATCGCTGGAGGAGAAAATTCTGCAGTTAAATTCTGCTCTTGCTGCTAACTCTTTTGCTCCTCTAAGGTCACGTAAGGTCACATTCGCCCGCTCTGCTCCCTGGTATAATGACGATCTGCGCTCTAGAAAGGCTGCTTGTCGGAAAATGGAGCGCAAATGGCGCTGTAATGGACTGAATGTCTACTATCAAGCGTGGACAGATCTTCTGGGTGATTATCGAGCACTAATGGAGACTGAAAGATCCTCTTACTTCTCTCAGGATATTGTAAACAATCAAAATAATCCCAGACACTTGCTCCAAACCATAAACAGAGGGCTCCAGGTTAATGCTGCTACCGCTTTGCCTGTTTCTCAGCAGCTGTGTGATTCTTTTCTTCAGTCTTTTAATTCTAAGATTGATAATGTTAACTGATAATGATTCTGCCTCTTCACTCCTTCGTCCATCTGGGTTCACTGGTGTTTCTTTCACTCATTTTTGTTGCCTCTCAACTCTGTAATCATCTTACAGTTAATAACCTCTTTGAACCCCTTCAGTCAGGTTTTCGTAAATTTCACAGTACTGAAATGGCTTTGGTCAAAGTTACCAATGACTTGTTGATGGCCTCTGATTCTGGAGCTACTTCCATTCTTCTTCTTCTTGATCTTAGAGCTGCTTTCGATACTGTGGATCATGCTCTTTTACTTACCCGCCTTGAAAGTGTTTTTGGTGTGTCTGGGACAGTTTTAAACTGGTTTAAATCCTATTTTACTGACCGTTTCCAGTTTATTTCCATGGGTGGCTACAGGTCTGACACTTGCTTGGTGCTCACTGGTGTTCCTCAGTTTTCAGTTTTAGGCCCTCTGCTCTTCAATATTTATCTATCTCCACTTAGGCATCTGCTGCGATCACTCGGCCTCCATTATCACTTCTATGCCGACGATACCCAAATCTACATTCACTCTAAATCTGGTGAAAACCTTGATGTTTGTTATTTTTCTGAATGTATTCCTGAGATAAAAACATGGATGAATAATAACTTTCTGTGCCTGAACAGCGGGAAAACCGAAGTTATGCTTACAGGTTCTCGTCAGCAAATTCTCAAAGCTGGTCCACTGTCTCTGTTGGTTGATGGCTCTGTTCTAGAGACTCAAAGTAAGATGAGGAACCTTGGAGTAATTTTCGATACCAGCCTCACTTTTGATTCTTTTGTTCAGAGCACTGTGAAGGCATCCTTTTTTACCTCAGAAATATAGCTAGACTGCACCCCATGCTGAACTTCTCCGTAGCTGAAAAGCTGATAAACTCATTAGTTGTCACTCGGTTGGATTACTGTAACACCGTTTTAGCCGGAGTTTCTAAATCCACAGTCAACAAACTACAATACGTACAAAACTCTGCCTCCAGGATCCTGATGGGAACCAGGTCATGTGATCATATTTCTCCTGTTCTGGAGTCCTTGCACTGGCTCCCGGTCAGGTTCTGTGTCCACTTTAAGATCATGATGTTGATATACAAGGCATTACATGGCTTCACTCTGCATTACTTACACATTACTCTCAGACTGCGCTCCTCACTGTGTAATCTGTTAACTGTTCCACAAACACGCCTGAAATCTATGGGTGACAGGGCTTCTGTCTCTGCTCCTTCACTGTGGAACTCTCTTCCTCCTGAACTCGGGGAAGCTCAGACCTTTGGCATTTTTAAAGCTGAACACAAGACATACTTTTTTAAACTTGCATTTGACTGCTGATGTTTACTTTTATTATTATTATCATTATTATTATTATTATTATTATTAATATTAATATTATTATTATTATTGTTATGTTTATTATTTTTATTTAAAAAAGTATTCTGTGTGCTGCTTCTTATGTGTACAGCGTTTAAGAAGCTGCTTTTAAAGGCGCTTTATAAAATAAAGGTTATTATTATTAATAACCTCAGAGGAGGTGTTTAGATTCATCTTGCTATTTGTGTTTATTAGCACTTGGTTACCATGGTAATTAAACATGGCAGTTTCCACAGTTCAGAGGTACTTTGGATAAAAAGTGATGTGGAGTCACATGAGGGAAAAGTTTAAAACAATTTCATTTTTCTCTCTCCAAGCATCTATCATCATACAGCCTACTGTCTGTCTGTCTGTCTGTCTGTCTGTCTGTCTCTTTACTTACCTGTCTGTCTGTGTCTTTGTCTCTCTGTCTACGTGTCTAACTATCTGTCCATCTGTCTCTCTGTCAGTGTGTCTTTGTCTGTAGGTCTGTCTGCATGCTTGTCCCACTGCCTGTCTCTATTGTCTCTGTGTGTGTTTGTGTGTGTGCTGTTGCTGGGTCTCTTTCTATGTGATGGAAACACAAATAGCTTTAGCTCCCACATGAAATATGTATCAACAGACACACACTCTAAATTTATAGTTGTCTTTCACACACTGACCAATGACGCCAACAGCTGTCACCTTCCAACACAGTAACACACACACACACACACACACACACACACGTATCACAATATATAGGTTTATATTTTTGCTAGTCTTGTACTTTGTAGAAATATGTAGTAATTTTTTGTCTGTTTCTGTGTTTAGGTTTGAGAAGACAGGGTCCCTGTGTTTATTTATTGTTTTGGCGATATTTACACCGAAGCTATTTTTTCACCAGCAATCTTTCCATCCAAATATCTTAATATTACTGGATAAAACTATAAATCCGGCGAGCCTCTGTGCTGTCAGCTACTGTTACAGTCGTGAAGCTGCTGGCCAAACCTCTCCGTAATAAATCCTGAAGCGTATCAGGTTCCAGTTCTGCACAGAAAGGCGTGACGACGTGTCCTCCTGATTCGCTCGGGTCCTGGACCACTGCACGCTTTAACATCCTGCAGCATGACAGCATCACTCAGGCCTGTCTGTGCATGGAGCACGTCACTGTCACACCATCTGTGGGTGAAGCTCAACTCTGATCTGAACATAATGTTTTATTGTTTCTACCTGTGATGTCATCATATGTTCCCTAGCAGCTGATTCGCCATGCGCAGACATTACATTTACATATTACAATAATCACGCTTCTCCATACGATCATAATATTTAACTAAAACATGATTATACTCCAAGACTAAAAGCATTTGTTTATGGAAATTACAGAGCTTCACTGGAAGTTTTGATACAATTACATTAAAAGATCAGAAACCACCTGCTCTACATAATACAAAATGAAACACTATTTGCCTGAGTAGTGATGTTCTCGCTAAACGATTTAAACTCCCTTGTTGACTTTATTTTAAAAAAGAGACTTTGTGAGAGATATTAGCAACTGTCCTGCATTTGATACGGATCTCTAGCTCACATCATACTGCTGGCTATAAGAGTTGAGAGGGCAGGGCCACCACTGTTCCCAATCGACCAATCCCTGATCACCACTGTTCCCATCGACCAATCCCTGATCACCATTGTTCCTAACGACCAATCCCTGATCAC
>NC_030428.2:29285000-29305000 GCF_001660625.3 Ictalurus punctatus
TCACCTAACACTCATGCAACACTCACCTAATGCTCATCTAACGCTCATACAACATCACCTAACGCTTATCTAACGCTTATCTAAAGCTCACCCGATGCTCATCTAACGCTCATCTAACGTTCACCCAACGCTCATCTAACGCTCATCTAACGCATAATGTAGTCCAAACAGAGACACACTGCTCGCTTTCCTTATCTTCCCTAAACTAGTCCCAGAAAAACGTTCTTCTCCATCTCTACCTCCTCTACACCTGCTGCGTTAAATAAACTCTCGCAGTGTTGCTTTAACACCTACAGCGAGTTTTCAGCTGAATTTATTCAACACTGCGAGTGTTAATGCAGTGCCGTGTGTATTAATCCCACACTTCAGCAAGTAATTCACTACTGTCTCTGTTTATTTAGCGCTGTCGTAACTTTACTACACTGTAGGGGTTAATTCAATTCTATAGATTTACTTTCACACTGTAGATGTGAATCCAGATGTGCAGTCTGTGTTTAACGCAGCACTGAGCTTTTCCAGATGTTGGTGTTGAGCTTGCTCTGAGCTCATTAATAAACGCCGGTATTAATCTCCAAATTTGAGTGACGTATTTACCAACACACACACACACACACGCACACACACACACACACACACACACACTGTGTGCAGTGTGTATGAGCTGAATACCGCGGGAGTTCTCCACCAGCCCGTGTGTGTGTGTGTGTGTGTGTGTGTGTGTGTGTGTGTGTGTGTGTGCGAGAGAGAGAGAGAGAGAGAGAGAGAGAGAGAGAGAGAGAGAGAGAGCTGAATAAGGTACTCACCCCGGGAGTTCTCCACCAGCCCGAGTGTGACGGCGCAGAGCAGGAGGTAGAAGTAGTCCATATCGGTGTTACTGTGAACGCGGACACACACATTCAACACACTGCTGCTGTACTCCGATCATTGGGTCAAGTGTGTGTGTGTGTGTGTGTGTGTGTGTGTGTGTGTGTGTGTGTGTGTGTGTGTGTGTGTGAGGCACAGCGGCTCCGCGCAGCATTGAGAACTTCAGCTGAGTGGCGCTTCAGCTCCGGCTGAACTCAACCATCCACCAGCACAGGGTTGCCAGATTTCACACCACACTCCATCTCCTGATTCTTTTCCACCTTCTAAACTTCAGGACACCACAAGGACAACACGGAGCATGAAAAATAAATAGATAGAAAGGAAGAAAGAAAGAGTCGGAGGAACGAATATAGATTTAGAAAAGGAAGAAAGAAAAAAGGATGGTTAAAAAAAAAAGAAAGACAGAAAAAAGAAATAAAGGATGTATGTATGGAGAATAAAGAAAGTAATGTAAGTAAAACAAGAGAGGTTTAAAAAAAAAAAAAAAAAGCAACATAGAGAGTGTTATATAAATAAAGTGTAATTATTGTTGATCAGTATCACAGCAGTGACCACACCTACATAGGAGGCATTGAAAAGAAAGAAAGAAAATAACGGACAGACAATTCAAACCATTTTCTGTTCTAGTTTTGTTTACTGCACACTTTTACCTGTTTTGTCTTTCACATACAATCTGTCCTAAAGTATAGCTGAAGTTTATAAACGTCCAATCTGGTAACCCTGTGCATGGCCTTGAGCCTCTATACCTCCAGAAATGTGGCTTTAATCAGAGGCAGAGAAACGGTTAATGGCACTGTGGGAGGAAAAACAGTCTGCTGCTGAGGATTAAACAGCAAAATACTGGAATATGTGGATTTACTGTTCTGGCATAAGTGTCCTCCATTTCTACACTTAAACAAAAATATAAACTCTAATATACAGCTTCATGCATTCAGGCATGTCGTGGAAGTTTATGACTATACTGAATGAACCATTTGTGGACCTGGAAACATAAACAGAATGATCTGGATTTGGCTACATCTGGGAATAATATTCATAACACAGTGACGTCATCCTCTCCACTTTGATTTCAGATATAAATATCAGTGTATACCTTCATACCGATAAACTTTCACACTATTTATGTTTCTTAAAGTTAACTGTAAGACTCAAGTCAGAATCATGAATCAGAAATCACTTTTCCTTTATTCATGTTGTTTTTTTTGTTGTTGTTTGTAGATGCATAGCTAAATGAACAATTAGCACAAGATCCAACAATATAGTTAGGCTGTAGTTCAGCAGATTCAAGAAAAGAAGCGGCTAATCAAATGGTTCATGCTTATTTATCAAGTAGCAATGTGCTCGAGTTGTAAAAGCCTGTAAATTGCCAAATGACATGTGCACCCAACAACATCAGGAGGCTGACTATTACAAATCTTCACAGTAGAGTGAAGAATGCATCTATCAAATTGATGGACTATGGCCTTTGGAATAGAGAGAGCATGCTCTGGTGTCAAGGCACTCCCTCTAGTGGTTCCACACGAGGTATAGGGTGGAATGGAGCAGTGCCTTCAAGTCTATGGGGCAATGGTCTAAGTGCATCCTACAGAGAGCAGACACAGCTGCAACTTGTAGCCTGTGTGGAAGGCTTAGCATAGATTTACTGAAGGCCCTATTATATTAATTGCTTTCCTTTTGACTCTTGGCCTTCAGTTTCACCTGTGAAGACTGCATTTGTTGTTAAAAAGGATAAACCAACATGAAGACCAGAGAGCTGTCTATAGGAGAAAAGCGAATCATTTTGGAACGTCCTGAAAAAGAAAGAAACCGCCGGTGTACTGTGGAACAGACACTGAACAGGTCGGCCAAGGAAAACTACAACAACTGATGACAGAAACATTGTGAGAGCTCTGAAGAAAAACCCAAAACAGCAGTCAGTAACATCAACAGCAACCTCCACGGGGCAGGGTGAAGGTCTCACAATCCACCGTTCTAAGAAGACTTCAAGAGCAAAAATATAGAGGTCATACCACAAGATGGAAACCAGTCATCATCACTAAGAATCAGAAATCCAGATTGGAATTCACAAAGAAATACAGAGACGAGCCACAAAAGTTCTGGAACCGAGATGAACCTCTACCAAAGTGATGGAAAGTGTGGAGAAAGAAAGGATCTGCTCATGGTCCAAAACATAAAGCTCATCTGTGAAACATGGTGGAGGTAGTGTCATGGCTTGTGCTTGCATGGCTGCTTCTGGAACATTCTTATTAATCTTTATTGATGATGAACTCATGTTGGTAGCAGCAGAATGAATTCAGAAGTTTACAGGAACATTTTGTATGCAGATTTACAGAGAAATGCATCCGAATGAATCAGGAGAAACTTCATCATGCAGCAAGACAACAATCCAAAACACACTTCCACCTCAACACAGGACTTCAACTAACAAACAACTACTGAAAGAAGCTGCAGGAAAAACCTGGAGAAGCTTCACAGAAGAAGTCGCAGTGAGTCGCAGGATTGATACAGTTATTACAAGTAAAGGATATTCAACCAAATATTAAGTGTTATTTACTTTCAGTTACTTCAAGACTGATCTGTTCCTATACTTTTGCTCATCTAAAAATTGGGTGGTCTGAAACAAAAGGTTTTATGTTTTATGTTGTGGAACATGTCAAGTTGTAAATAATAAAAGCTGAAATTCTGATCCATCGTCTCATCTCCATCTTTTGATCTCAAATGTCTTTGCTGGAGAGCACAAACAAACAGACAATAAAATGAAATGCATAATTAAAATTAAACTATAGAATAAAAATTTTATTTAAAATTGTTGAAATAGTTTTCTCATGAAAATCATAAATTCACCCTGAACTCTAAATCACATCCACAGTTTACAGGCAGAGGTGTTTTTAGTGGTGCATACTAATGCGAAAATATCACACACCTCAGTGTGAACTCTAAACCCCAAATCTGTAACTGCTCACTTTCAGTATGACTCCATGTCTGTGTTTAGACACTGATTTAGGTCAGTTTACCCTGTGAGAGTCTGTTCATCCTGATGATTCATTGCCCATTAGCCGAGGTCGCGACCGCGTACATATTCGTGAGGTTAAATCAGCTGTACCCCCTGCAGACTACAACGGAGCTATATGCTAAATGAACATGACTCTCTGAGCTCATGTCTCATTTACCAGATGGCTAACACTCTGAGGTGTGGGTTCACCTCCTGTAGCAAAAGAAAGAAAGAAAGAAAGAAAGAAAGAAAGAGTATTTTCTTTGGCTGAAAGGTTGAGTGTGTTACAGTTGAACAATCCTACACACTCTTCCTCTTCTGCTGAGTGGTTCATTTATAAAATATGTTGGTGGGTGGTGGAGTAAGGACTACATCAGATGGAAAAAGCATTAGGCCTATATGTTAGTATAAGTGAAATGGAGCATTTTAGAATACAGCCTTGTTGTTGTTTTTTTTAAAGGAAAAAATTCTGCATTATTATTATTATTATTATTTTTAAATTGCATTACCTTGTTCGCTTTCTTTTAAAACATTTAAGTGATTTTGCTGAACCATTTGTATAGAGTAAAAATAAAACAATTAAAAATTGTTGAAATGGTTGTCTCATTAAAATCATAAAGTCACCATGAACTCAAAAATCACATCCATAATTTACAGGCAGATGTGTTCAGTGCTTTATACTAATGACTAATGATTGATATTAATATTTGGGATGTAATTTGTTTCTAATTTAATGTCAAGCATATACGGTAGAACTTATTTAAAATTCCAGATTTTCCTTTATGGAAAAAGTAAATACTTGTTAATGTTCTCTCTTTTTCTTTCTTTCTTTCTTTATTATTATTTTTTAACTTTACACGAGCATAAACTACATTTTAAATGCAAATGGTTGCCGATACATTTTCCCGTCCGGTACTTGGCCTAGTGCACTAAATTAATTCTTTAATGCAACCAATTCTCATGTTTAAAAAGAATATGTTTTGTTGTTGTTGTTGTTTTGACTGTACGATCACAAAACGACTCCTCAAATCTGCGAGTCAGTTCCCGTTATTCACCTTCAAGAACCGATTCAAAGAGTTGATTCATTTGCAAACGACACCCGACTACATTTTTTACCTCAGAGAAAACTCCAAGGGTACGACTTGTCTTACACTCGATTGTCTTAAATTTAAATTAGTTTCTTAAACTGATTATTACTCGTGTTTTCTAGTCGGTCAAACTGTGAAATGTCTCTAACGTTAACTATTTATATTTCTATGAGTAGAACATTGAGCCAATTTAGCAGTTAGCCTTCAAACTCTCCCAGCTATTGTGCTAACTAGTTAGTTATCCTGTCAGCGTTTATGTTAGCTTGCTTTACCAAGCTGGATAGTGACAATTTCAGTGGAGTGGTGAAGTGTGATTTAAGCCAATACAATTAGTTTACCGCCTCGAAAAAACCCCACTGTTTTACTTAGACAACCTTTTATTAAATTTGGAAACGGCTAGCTGCTAGGCCTCTCTACACAGGGCTAGCTTAGCTAACGTTGTCGTGACCAGCGCGCGCGCGCTGAGAGGTGTGTGTGTGTGCGCGCGCGCGACTTGCGTCACGTGTCATTTCCGTATTTTATATCTCAAGTTCAAGTGGCTTTATTGCTTTATTACTAATTAACAGCTAAACATATTTTTTTCCAGGTTTAAAATGATTTAAACAGGTCTAGTGTTCATATAAAAACACCACAGTATGAAAAAAGACACAAAGTGAGAGAGTAAAGTCCCTAAAAAAGTATAAAATCTGTGTTTAAGAGCTTTTTGTTTGTCTTGGTGCAGTAGGCACAAATAATAATAATAATAATAATAATAATAAACAATGTAGACTTCAGAACTGTACACTTTATCATCCTGTACTCCTTCATTTTGTCTCCAAATCAAATGCTGGCTATAACACGTTAGCCCCGCCCCCTGTACTCAAACTCTACAGTAGTACTGATTCTCTCACCACGTGACAAAGGTGTTCTTCAGACAGAATTACTTTTCTAGATGTGTGTTAATGATGTTGCTGGAAGATGTCAATAGTAATTAAGAATGATTCACATGGGATGAGCGATCTCAAAAAGTCTGTACTCGTGTTAGGAACTCAATAACTTACCTACAACCTCCTCAGAAGCGTCACTTCTCTGACACGCCCTTTGTCTATATTTTATTGTTCTGTGTTTTAAACTGTTGGCTTCCTGGAGCATCTTTATAGTTACTGAAGAAAAAAATCACAGAACATCTTTTCTCACAGGATGTAACGCAGTCTTTATTCGGTCCCTCCAGGATTTCACCATCGCAGAAATCAACGCAAAATCAAGGATACTCAACAATATTCGCAGGAGCTTGCAATTTTTCAAAATTACAGCAGATGTTCTGCAGATTTGGGGCGAAACGAGTCATGTGACATCATCTCGACACACATTCAGCTAAAGCCCTCTTCGACTCACGTGCAAACTTCACTGCGAAAGACGGTGCAGGACAATTTTGTGCAACTTCAATGCGTTTTCCGCAAAAAACCTCCGCAAGTTGCATCACAAATTTTGAAAAAAGCCGTAACCTTCACAAAAAAACCTTCTGAAATCCTGTACGGACTGATTATCAAGAGTATCATTACCTGGAGTTATTTCTCCTGCATAGTTTATATTCCTCACATGACGGATTCAGAAGAAACCAAAATCCCAGAGATCCTCCAGGAACAATTACATTAAATGACATTAAACACCTCCACATGTAAAACTAACCCCATCTGAATAGGAATTAATTTGAATGTTTGCAGTGTGCATTATTATTATTATTATTATTATTATTATTATTGTAGAAGGTGGCAGTAGTCATGATGGATGTTTGAGATGTCACAGAGGGAGCAGCAGTTAAATTTGGTCTCGTATAGATGAAGTAAATTCTTAGAAGAAAAGTTTTACCACAGGGGTTCTACTTGGAACTGTTTCTCATAGTTTTATGTAGAACCCTACAGCCTTCTGTGGTTTAGTGGTTTCTTTGAAGCAGAAATAAAACCAGTGTACACCACTGAGGTGGAAAATACTGCATACTGGAGATGGTTTATAGAGATGTCTGACTTCCTGCTGCATTAACGCTCTTAAAGAGACCAGCTCGGTTCATTAGCGGAGTCATGAATAATTGCTGCATACATTCTTAGAAGAAAAGGTTAAACCGAAGAACATTTAGGGTTCTAGAATAATCGCCGATTAGATTTGGACCACAGACCCTGGTAAAGCCCTTGGTAGATACTCCACTAATGAATCACGCTGGTTTCTCTTGGGCGTGTTAATGCTGCACGAGGTCAGACATGGTCTCCAGTGAGCTGTGTTTTCCACCTCAGTGGGGTACACGGTTTTTATTTCTGTTTCGGTGTGTAGAGGGAAACCACTAAACCACACGAGAGGAGTAAGACACTTACTCCGTCTAATTAGCATGTTTTATTTTCATGGGCTGTGTTTAATGAGTAGAAACATCAGTTATCAAAATATAACTCTTACAGCACACACTGTCACGCAGGAGTTCTCCAGGAATAACGATATACGCCTTCGTCAGTCGTAGATAACTAACAGTAGCATTGTAGAGGTGTGAAAATCAGCAAAAGCTATGTCTGATTCTGTAGCATGCTCTGGCTCCATCCCCAGGTCATGGTCGCTGGTCTGCAGGACGTCCGGGTGGTTACTAATCTGGATGAGTAAAAGTCATAAAACATTCTTTTCATAAAGAATGACCACAATATCATCCTTCCCTATATATAAATATTGCAATCCATCTTTCTGTTTTTGCTCTTTTCTTCCCTCTATTTTTTTTACTCATTTTCTTATCTTTCTCTGGCTCTCTCTGTTTTAGAAGTAGTCCTACCCCCCACCCCCACCCCCACCGTATGGTCTCTCTCCTCTTCCGTCCTCGGCCTCTCGTTTTTTCTCAAAGCGTCTCTTTGTGTGCTTTTCTCTCTTGATCTGTGAGCAGCGTGAGTTCAGGTTTCATCTTAATGTCGCCTCTTTCTCTTTCCTGCGCTGCTTTCTCTTAGCTGTTGCATGAAACGCTTTCAGAAACCACAGAGAATATTAATTCCACTCTCTAATACACAACAACAGTAATAAAATAATAGCCTTAACACCTGCAAGTGGCAATTTTCAGGGTCCAAGCACCAAACTGTGTTAAGGCATAATCACGGCGTTATTGCTTTACTGGTGACTAATTCTGATTAACAAAGAAAGTTCTAGTTGTAGATCTTGCGGGATCCTTTGCTGGTTGCGGAAGATGTGGACTGAAAACACAATACACAATAGTCTGTATAGTGAATGGGGAAGTCAAAACAAGTCACAGTATACACCCATCAGCCATAACATTAAAACCACTGACAGCTGAAGTGAATAACATCGTTACAGGGGCACCTGAAAAGGGGAGGGATTTATTTATTAGGCAGCAAATGAACAGTCAGTTCTCGAAGGTGACGTGTTGGAAGCAGAAAAATGGGTGAGGATATGAGTGACTTAGACAAGGGCCAAACAGTAATGACTAGACGTCTGGGTCAGAGCGTCTCCTAAACAGCAGGTGTTGTGGGGTGTTCCCTGTGTGCAGGGGTTAGTACCTACTAAAAGTGCTCCAAGGAGAACCGGTGAACCAGAGACAGGGTCATGGACTCCCAAGTGTCAGTGATGTGCGTGAGGAGTGAATGCTAACCCGTCTGGTCTGATCACACAGAAGATGTACTGTAGCACAAACTGCTGAAGAAGTTCATCCTGGTTCTGATAGAAAGGAGTCAGAACACACAGAGCATCACAGCTTGCTGCGTATGGAGCTGCGTAGGAGCTGTGGTCAGAGTGTCCATGCTGACCCCCTGTACACCTCCGAAACTCCTACAATGGACACGTGATCATCAGAATTGGACCATGGAGCAATGGAAGAAGGTGGCCTGGTCTGATGAATCAGGTTTTCTTTTACATCAAGTGGAGGCCAGGTGTGTGTGTGTCGCTTACCTGGGGAACAGATGGAATCAGGATGCACTATGGGAAGAAGGCGAGCCGGCAGAGGCAGTGTGGTGATCTGGGTAATGTTCTGCTGGGAAACCTTGGGTCCTGGTGTTCATGTGGATGTTACTTTGACACGTACCACCTACCTAAACACTGTTTCAGACTGAGTACACCTCTTCATGGTAACGGTGTTCCCTAATATCAGTGGCCTCTTTCAGCAGGATAATGCTCCCTGACACACTGCAGGGATGAAGGTGTTGACTCTGCCTCCAAAATTCCCCAGATCTCAATCCGATCGAGCATCTGTGGGATGTTCTGGACAAACAAGTCCGATCCATAGACACAGCACACCTTCAGAGGTCTTGTGGAGTCCAGGCCTCGACGGGTCAGAGTTGTTTTGGCGGCGCAAAGGGAGGGGCACCTACACAATTTTAGGCAGCTGGTTTTAATGTTATGGCTAATCGATGTATGCATTAAATTTAATACAATAATAATAATAATAATAATAATAACAAAACAACAGCAACAATAATAAAATGAATAACAATAAGAAAACTATACTGCCTGCATTTCTAATTAATGTAGTCCCTTTCCTAAACATTAGTTTCTGTTACAGAATACAGAGCGTACCCATGGTTTTACATGTTTTACTTTGCAGTCCTTGGTTGCTCTGTGTTCTCGTGTGTGTGTGTTTGTGTGTGTGTGTGTGTGTGTTTGTGTCTGGTTTACCACATAATCATCCCCAACCATTCAGTGACATCACAGAACCCCCCTCAAGGCAATAATTAATATTGTGGTTCTGGCCATTTCTCCACTAATACATCAATCTCCTGAGCTGCTGATTCCGATTACTGAAGAATACAGTTCCATTTTTAGCTGATTCTGCTGAATATCTTCCTGCAAAACTGAAACTGCAACCATGCCTGAGGTTTCCAGTGACGTTGACACAAAACACACACTATTGGCATGATAAAGTATAACAGCCCCCGAGCTGGCCGAGTAGTCTTACCCCAGGGGCAAGTCAACAAGGGCACAGAGAAAGCCAAGTGAATGCTTTTAATGCAGCCAAAGCCTTAGCTTTTAACTTAAGGTGGTCAAAGTATATATAAAAAAAGAACATTTAAGACCCAGTGGTTTTCATCAAGAGCTTTGGACTTTGAGTTGCCTTTGAAGAAATTTGTATTCCTTAATGACTGTATGTCCATCTTGTCTAGAACATCTTTAAAACCATAGCCAAGCACAGTTAACATCAGTGTAATGTACATTTAGGTATATTAGTCTGTAAAATGTGGTATAAATCTTTTAGATTGCTTTAAGAGATAAATAACCCTTATTTATGTTATTCAAGAAATGACCCCATATTTATTTTACATCCTGACTAATGTTTTATTTTAGACTTGAAAATGAACACAATTGTTCGTTGTGGTTTTACTGACCAGGAAGTGCAATGCTTATCAGCTAGCAATTGCTAGCATTGTTAGTTGAGCTGGAAAAATCCAATATGTGATATTCGTAGAGGTACGTTACACTATAATGTTTAATCACCTGTAAATGTATAACAGTATACAGCGTTTGTAATTAACGTGAAATGTAAATGTATAACATTGGATTATATGAAGTTTTTACTCTCCTGAAGGAAGGTGGCTAGTGTTGTGTTTTACAGAATGAAATATTGCTCAGTGAACAGTGACATTGGATCAGTGGGAATTCATGACAGTGTTGCAGGGAAAGGAGCTATAGTTCTGCCCCAGGCCTCATTCAGCTCAGACCAGCAAAGATGTCACCGTGTCCCAAAACCTTTGTTTCTGCTACAGAGGTGCTATTGAGAAGGAAGACACTTTCAGAACTGAGGGGGTCGAAAATGTTCATATACTACAAGAAATGGATGTAGTTCAAGAACTGGTTCATCCACGTGGACCTGCATGACATGTACTTTCTTATTCCTGTTTCCCCAAAGAGAGATGCTGAAGGTTTGGCTTCCATGTGCAGGCATTTATTTCTCAAGATGTACATATGCAGCCTTACGTGAGATGAGGATACTGCCATATTTGGATGACTAGCTCCTTTATCCCCCCACAAGGAGCAGTCCACCTGGAACCTACTTCCAACCTGCTCACACCTACAACTGGCCTCACTGAGAGCAACTCATCTGCCAGGGCTGTACAGTGGGGTAACAGACACAGTCAAGACTGCAGATATGCCCAGGAGAATGAGTGGAAATGGTAGCCCAGATCATTCAAATCGTTCTCCCCGTCAGAGCCATACAGCCTGCTGGGTCTGGATGCCCTGGTCCAGAACCGGCTTCACCACTTGTTCTGTGCATTTCTTTCTATAATACTGTTTCTTCACACACTGTACAGGTTTCAGCAACTAGACCACAGAGTCCTCCTTGTGGCGCCAAAATGATCAGCAAGACCTTGGTTCTCACTGCAACTTTTGCTATCACCCTTTCCATGAGCATATCTGCTGTCAGCCATCAGCTGCTACATCAGCAGAGTTATCTGCGTCCCTGGGTCTGGCCCACTGGAATGAATCTCCAACTGTAGCCTTTGATCCAGCTGGTCAGGAAATGCGAGAGTCTGTATTACATGTGGCTTGTATGCCATAAATCGGAAGCTAAACTGTGAATGGGGTTCACTTCATCGACTGGACCCAATGCCTCACTCCTTCCCAAGATCCTGTGCACATGCCTGCTTCACAGCAGTAAGTCCCAGGCTATGCTAAAGGGGTATGTGCCAGCACCATGTGTGGCATCTCTCTCTGGTCTCAAAGGTTTACTACTGCCTTTCTAAAGGGTGCAGGAGTCCCTTACGCACTGAGTTTTTGTGTAAAGCTGATTTAATTTAAAAATTGCCAGCATTTATTTCTACTAAAAGAATGTTAAATGGCTTTGGGAAATCCTTCTGGCTGAATCCAGGTTTTCTGTCCAAAAGTCACATCAGCCAACTTTGTGAATCAGTTTATTGACTTTTGAAAAGGCTGAGCCTGCAGCGTGTTCCTCGCTGTTCTCCTTATAAGCCCTATGGTGTTATTCAGACCACATGGAATCCATTCCTTCCTCTTATTATGGAGGTAAGACACAAGGGCTGTCTTTTCTAAACAGAGGCTCAGGCACCTATAGATGGGCTGGACCTCTTCATCTCCACCTCACGGGCCATGTTTAGAGGTGTACCACTCCAGGACATCTGTTCTGTTGCTACCTGGGTGTCTCCTTGCACCTTCTACAGATTCTACAAGGTTAATATTGCCTCTCCCAGTGGTGTGAGTCAAGGGGTCACCTTTCAGGGCAGTTCTGAGGTGAGTCTTGTTTCTTGTGATATTGTTGGTACATGTTATCCAGGTGTTTCATACCGCCCCTGGTGGTTACGCAGGGTAAAGTAGATCACTAGTACAAACATTTTGGAGGTTTTCTAATCACCTCTAGGTGTTTCCTAGGATTTTACTTTATTTTATCACTAGCTTTTTGCACTAATAAACCATTAAATAGATAGATACAGTAGGTAGGTAGATAGATAGAATTTTATCAAAATGGACTAGGATAAAGTGGTATTTAGGGTTCAGATCCAATCTGTCTCACACACACACACACACACTGAAGCTGTGTTTAAAATATTTAATGCTGAGTGTAAAAACATCCTTTACAAAAAAGTATGCTAAAGTGGCGTCATTAAAAATCTGCTCTCCAATGTTAACATTAATAACTGTACATTATTGAAAGTGTAAAGTAGTAAACAATGGGTGGATTAAAGATTAGATTAACAGACTGTTTTCTAAGGAAACAATTCAAAATGTGTAAACTAATACAAAAACTTTTATAAAAGAAAAACAACTTAATCCTGGCATTTTATTGGCTGGATTTGTCTTTAGCGTAATATTAGGACTTGTTATCGCTTTTATCACATCTTCCTTGACTTGGTTGAGTTCCTCAGGCTCTAATGAACTGTGCAAGATGAGAGTTCATGAGTGCTCCAAGTGTACACACTCGAGCAGGTATTGCATACTTGCAAACCAAGGGGACACAGACAAGTCGAAAAGAAAGTGGACAAGGGACAAGGAGTGAACGTTAAACAATGAAATGTTAAAACAATGAAACGGAAGATTGAATACGTCCACTTCTACACACGTGCGCAACACGGTGCCATGATTTCAGTGGAAAGTGACATTTTCTCAATTCTATATAAATTAAACACCGCTCAATGAAGCAACAAACCGAACGGTGATTTCCCTGTACCAATCCGATGGTCTGACGCGGTCTTTTCTTTCCCAGTTCCCCATTCACAACTTCACACCTGCAGTTAGTTCCTATTCACGGTGTTGACGCTCAAAAACAGAAGGAAAACTTACCCGTGGTTTCATCTCATCCGGTCGTATACAACCTCTCATCAAATAACTCGAGATGTTTTATATATAGCTCTATTGTTTTTCACAGGAACAAAAACGCTAGACAGGCCAATCCAACACGCGGCAACAGCAGCAGTCGCTACACAGCGTCGAGAGACGAACCGTGAGTATCTCGTCACTTGCTAGTGTGAACGTAGGACATTGTTTGATGATTTCATGTACAGATTGTATCAGGGATTAATTATTCTTTGTATAATACAACAGAAATACTAGCCAACCCACTAGTTAGTTAAATTTTCTATCTGAAGTTAATTATCGGCTGATCAAATTTAACTGAAGCTCCACCCCTTTTGAAACAGAGGTGCCTGTTACTCAGCTGCATCTGGATGCGTGCTCCTCTGTATTCTCATGCGTAGAAGTGAATTAAACCTTTAGTGGATTAAAACAAGGGACACGAGTGTGTTCTTGCCTGATAGACACAGCAGATGGATTATTCAGGAAAAAGAATAAGACTAGATGTGCAGAGACATTAAAGACGGGTTAAACAGCTGTGCTGCGTGTTAAAGGAACTTCACTTAAACCCAAGCATTACAAGCTGTAATCATGCGCTAAAATTTATTTATCTAATTAAAAGCATAATGAATATTATAATCAAAATAATTTCCCAAAGCACAGTGATCATAAAAAAAATCATCTCTCTCTCTCTGTCCTTTTCTTTCAGTCAGTTTGAGCCCCCCCCCATTAACCCTTTCAAACCCCCCCTGTTCTCAGATGATTTCCCCCCTGTATGGAAGCTTCCGGACGGTCTGTTCTCTCCAGCGGAACCGAAGATGTGCGAATGTTGAGTCTTTTAGGTTCTCAAACTCTGAGAAGGTCAGCTGGTTCAGGAGGTCGTACACTCCTGCTCGAGCTGCCACCTACACAACAAAATATGACCAGAAGTTAAAATCCACTCACAATGTTAAACATTAAACCAGCCTCGGAGGACGCTGTGTTCAGGTCCTGCAGTCTCATCATACGCTGCGCAGGCTTTACACAGCGGGGGAAATGAGTACTGAACGTGTCAGTAAATATATTTCCAATGAGGTTATTCACATGAAATTTCCACCAGACATCAGTATTAACTCAAGAAATCTGGAAATATAAAGAATTCACAACATTAAAGTCTATAAGTAAAGTTATGTGTAATTAAGAGGAATGACACGGGGGAAAAGTACTGATAATTGGTAACGAGCCTTTTTTATAGACCATCACTTTACTAACCCAGCTGATATTAATTTACACAGATAGGGGGTGTAATTACTTATGGATTTCAGCTGGTTCCTCGCCTTACCCTGCCTTGGAGAACTGCTTTTACTTAGCCTGTTCAATACTTTTCCCCAGTGTCATTCCACTTCATTACACATAACTTTATTTGTGGATTTAATGTTGTAATTAGGACGTAATTAAAGACTGTTTGAAGTGTAGATTGTGTGTGAACCGCGCTCGCTTTACACACCTGCATCGTTAAAGTTCTTTTGTTACACATTCACTGATAATGACAACACAGTAAGAAGTTTTCTGACAGAAAGATGGGGAGGAAATAAGAGCCAGAGGCCAGTTAAGTACGTGTGTGTGTGTGTGTGTGTGTGTGTGTGTGTGTGTGTGTGTGTGTGTGGGCTGTTTATCATCCTGAGAATACTTAGGGAAGAGTCTTACTGACAGCAGGATGTAAATCTCCACACACACTACAGGCCTAGTAGAAGCTGTATATACGCCACACAACAGCTGGATTAGGACAAGAACATCTCTCCTTCAGTTATTTTGGACTGTGAGATCCTGCTCTTGGATGAAAAAAAACACTTCTCCAGAAGTAATGTTCTAAACTCCTGTACAGCACTGGAGCTGGCGGCCATGGCCTTCCGTTACGCCGTATCTACATTAACATTACAGTCCTGGAGCAGGAGAAGCTGCAGGAGGAACGAAGAGCCATGACTTGCCATGTTAATGTTAATGTGCTTGTAGTGAAGAGGGTGAACAGAACCACATGTGGGTTCTTTACTCAGATATCTGACGTCTTTAAATGTGCGTAGTGTGGAAACATCTGAGATGTAGCCGTTATCATCTTTTCAACTCGGTTTACTTTCCAGAAGAAAGAATAATCACCACTACGAGAACACCTGAGAAAGCTGTCAAAACAATACATCTGGGCATCTGGGCAGGTGCTCTGTGGTAATCGACACAGCTGGAAGTGGAGCTTTCTGTCACAGTCACACTGCATAAGGAATACTAATGAAATATCGGTGTTTGTTACCTGGTGCATCCAGGTGGAAAAGGAGCGCTGGAGGGAGTTCTTCTTTTCCAGGTGCAGGTAGGTGTTGAAGAGGATGAGGTAAATGTAGCGCTCCAGATACTGCACACTCTTCAACATCAGAGATCCACGCTCCTGTTCATTCTTACAGCTCTTCATCTACACACACACACAGAGTTATACTTTCTTTTTATTTTATTATTTTTTAGGAATCCTAAACCCAAACATACAAACACTCTTTGATTCAAGGTTAGAATACATACAAAGAACTCGAATCTTGTCTGATCCCTCTGAGGATTCCGTGATTTTGCGATCGCAGAAATTAACGCAAGATCGAGCAAAACTCCGCAATATTCGGAGGAGCTGCAATTTTTCAAAACTTCCACAGATTTGGGCCGAGACGAGTCACGTGATGTCATCACAACGCGTGTTCTACCAAAAAGGTGTGTCGACCACGAGTACAGCTAAAAGGTCTCGTCTCCAACAAACATCACCACGAAAGAATTTCATACGATTGCAATTTCCAGTTAAAAAAAAAAAAAGCACAAAAAAAACACCACAAGTCGCAATGCAAATTTTGAGAGAACAAAAAGGCACCAAGATCAAGCATTTTAGCTGCAAAATCCTGTACGGTCTGTCTGACCATGAACAACGCAGCAGTACATATCTGCTCCCTGCTACCCAGAATAACCAGGTATAAAGAACAGCATTATCACTACTTACTCTGCGTAGTACTCATCAGCGTACATGCTCTTTCTTCACTAAAGAAATTCCACGTTTTTTTCCATACTGAGTCTTAAACGTTCTGGACTTCATGCTCAGAGTCCTGGTTATTTTTAAGCTCATTAACAGTATGATTATAAGATAAAACCTGAAACATGATGATGCTGCGTTCATCCCAAAAATATACGAACATCTCAAGGCCACGGATTTCAAGATCCTTTTCTTCTTGAGTCAATATTATTTTGGAAACGGAACATCGATCATTTTTCCACAACTTATTTACATTTATATTTTACCAGGTCTGGAAACCAGTGCCTTTAAATCCCATACTTTTCCGGTCCAGGAACACTGAAAAGCAGTGTTCACCCTAATTATACCGTCTTCCTGTCATCACGACGTGTGAAAACAAACACAATGGGAATGTTTTTATACAGTGGCTTTCGTGTAAACGATGTTTTTGAATTCGCGGCTTGAGTCCTGTAATAAATATTTAAGAAACCGGTTCACAGCGACGTGGAGAACAACACTTCCTGAAGATGTACACCGCGTTACGGTTATCTGGACTTGCTTTGTGTTGCGTGTCTGCACTGCACTGAACTCGCATAAAGGCATTTTCCAGAATGCATCCAGAATGCAGCTGCTAGAGTCCTAACTAGAACTAGAAGATACGACCATATCACACCGATATTATTATCAATACTGCATTGGCTCCCAGGAAAATCTCGCATTAACTATAAAATACTTTTATTAACCTATAAAGCACTAAATGGTCTCGCGCCACAATATCTAAGCGACCTTTTGGTTTTATATGATCCGCCACGCCTACTTAGGTGAAAAGATGCAGGCTATCTGACGGTACCTGGAATAGTGAAGGCTACAGCAGGGGGAAGAGCTTTCTCTTATAGAGCCCCACAGTTATGGAACAGTCTTCCAATTAGTGTTCGGGACTCAGACACAGTCTCAGTGTTTAAGTCTAGGTTTAAAACGTATTTGTTTACTCAAGCCTACCCTGACTAGATTCTGTTCTACTACTTCGCAGTCATAATTATCTTTTTTCTCCCTCTCTCCTTTCGCCGAGCCCCACACGAATTTATGGAGATACTAGAGATCCAGATCCTTTCTGCCTCTGGATGGAGCTCAAATCTTCTTTAATTCCAGACTGCTGGGACTACAGCTGCTCCTAACGCCATACAGACTTCATATAAATCCATAATGAACTTTTTCACACTATCTGTTGTGACCCAGATGAGGATGGGTTCCCTTCTGAGTCGGTTCCTCTCAAGGTTTCTTCCTCTTAACATCTTAGGGAGTTTTTCCTCGCCACCGTCTCCACTCAGTGTCTTGCTCAGTTGGGATAAATTCGTACATTTAATATCTGTATACCGTGTTGATATTTCTGTAAAACTGCTTTGAGACAATGTCTATTGTAAAAAGCGATATACAAATAAAATTGAATTGAATTGAATTTTCAACTTAAACAAAACTAAACGTGGACATCCACGTCGGCTTTCCATACGCACTGGTCATGAGCTGTGATTTATGATACACGGCTTACAAGACACATTCTAAAGCAAACCTGGCCACTTTCACTGTG
The DNA here is from genome assembly GCF_001660625.3 of Ictalurus punctatus. Taxonomy (NCBI): domain Eukaryota; kingdom Metazoa; phylum Chordata; class Actinopteri; order Siluriformes; family Ictaluridae; genus Ictalurus; species Ictalurus punctatus. The sequence goes on from NC_030428.2 coordinate 29,302,793, forward strand.
AAATGTTTGCAGGATTCCTGTAGTTCTTCCCTGAGACCCACAGAGAACGATGCTGACCCCTGGAGGTCAAAGGTCAACATACAGGCATTAAAAAAAATTAACCCCACACTAAATAAATGGCTGCAGAAATGGTCAGAAAAGCACGTTTCTCTGGGAGAAGGCGTAGTGGTTCCAACTGACGCAGCTCAAACACACCTGAGAAGCTTACAAAGCAAACATCCTTCTTTTGGGAACACAAATGGATAAAGATGCCTAATTACCACGTCTGTGTCTGCTGCTGGAAACAGTGATTAACACGGAGCATACCATCACAGTCCAACTCTATCCATCATCCATATCCACACACGCTGATCCAGATGTCCAGATCAAACGCTTGGTTATCTCTCTGAGACTTCATCTGCCATCTTTTTAAATTCTCTTATTTTATTATTTCACTCATTTGCTTAAAAGTTTAGTGCTTTGATTATTGGTTATTGTTTCTCATGCTTCCTCTGAGACACATGAAGACATCCAAACTGCTGCAGGTGCTGAGTCACAGCGCAGAGGAACACACTCGGAGGAAAGCTCTGTCTGCCTTCTTCCACATACATGATCTCAAATACACCCCTGACTGGCTAGTGTCGCTCTCTAGCCCAATTTACCCTGAACTGGCAACCCTGAATCTGCGTAAATGAGGATTCCACAGTCCTCTTAAATATTAACAAAGCCAAAAAACACATGTGGGAAATGAGACTACCCTTACCCACTAAATCAGATTATTTTGATCAGACCCGGGTTCTGAACACATTCGTCATCAAACCCGAACACCAATAAACCCCATCACTGCAACACACTAAAGCCAAATGATAATATTCACCTTCCATAAAAGAACCGAAACGTACCGGTGTGAGAGAACGTTCTAGACACTCCGAGACTAAACCCAACCTTCTACTTCAGGCAGACTGCGGAGACGCAGCAGAAGGTAGCTCATGTAGCCTCCCTTATGTTTACATTTAATGTGGTTATTAGAGTTTTAAGTTCCCACAGTTCTGTGACTCAATGCTGAAATTAAAAACATAACAGTGGTGAGAAAGAACCTTGGAAAGAACATTAAAATAATGATCACAAGCTGCTGTGAATTAGCGGTAATGCTTCAAGCTCATGAGATATATCCATGAGAATATACCGGGGTTAGGAAACCACAGAGACCACCGGAGCTACGGTGACGCATTTGAGCATGGAAAAAAATCTCTCACTGGCTTTAACTGACCCGTTAGATTACAGCGGCGTATGTCCGTATTAAACATTTCAGTCTGAACAGAAAAACCATGGAGACATTTTAATATACTCTCACGAACATGTTATAAGGAACACCTGCACTCGTTCATGCAGGTAACTGATCAGCCAATCGTGTGGCAGCAGTACACGAAGCTGCTATGCATCATAATGTTCACATCGACCATCAGTTGATGTGATGGTTGATGTGGTTTGAGGTTTGCGTTTTTCTATAACTGCTGATCTCCTGGGATTTTCACATACTACAGCGTCTTGAGTTTACACAATAGCGGAATAAAGAAAAAACATCCAGCGAACATCAGTTCTGAGGACAGAAACGCCTTGTTGACGAGAGAGGTCAGAGGAGATGGACGGAGAAGATGGTCGGAGGAGACGGAGAGAGAAGATGGTGGGAGGAGACGGCCGGAGGAGACGGTCGGAGGAGATGGTTGGAGCTGACAGAAAGGTTACAGTAACTCCGATAAGCACTCTGTATCATTGTGCTGAGCAGAAAAGCATCTCAGAAAGCACAACACGTCAGACATCGAGGTGGATGAAAGCGGAAGACCACATCGGGTTCCTCTTTCAGGCACAGGCTCACAACACTGGACAGGTGAAGATGGAATAACGTCACCTGGTCTGATGGATCTGGATTTCTGCTGAGGGACACAGATGGTCGGGTCAGAATTTGTCTCCAACAGCATGAACCCATGGATCCAGCCTGCCTTGTGTCAGCAGTCCAGACTGGTGGAGGTGGTGTAATGCTGTGGGGAATGTTTTCTCAGCCCTCTATGGTTCGTTAATACTGATCAATCATGGCATGAACGCACAGCGTATTTGAGTATTGTTACTGAGATCAGTGTCCTTCAGCGGCCTTCCCAGTCACCGGATCTGAATCCAGTAGATCACCATTGGGATGTGGTAGAACAGGATGAAACATCTGCAGGAGTTGTG
>NC_030428.2:29310000-29342500 GCF_001660625.3 Ictalurus punctatus
CTATACCCCCTCTCTCTCTCTATCTGTCTCTCTATACCCCTCTCTCTCTCTCTCTCTCTACCCCTCTCTCTCTCCCTACACCCCTCTCTCTCTCTCTCTGTCTCTCTCTATACCCCTCTCTCTCTCTATATATACCCCTCTCTCTCTCTCTCTCTCTCTATACCCCTCTCTCTCTCCCTACACCCCTCTCTCTCTCTCTGTCTCTCTCTATACCCCTCTCTCTCTCTCTCTACCCCTCTCTCTCTATACCTCACTCACTCTCTCTATACTTCTCTCTCTCTGTCTACCTCTCTACCTCTCTCTCTCTCTCTCTCTCTCTCTCTGTGTCTACCTCTCTCTCTTTCCATCTCTATCTGATTCTGTCTCATCTCTCTCTATATATATACACCTCTCTCTCATTCTGTTGGTCTCTCTTTCTCTGTCTATATCTCTCTCTACATCTCTCACTCTTTGTCTCTCTCGGTCTCTCTGTTGTTCTCCATCTCTCTCTCTCCATTTCTTACTCTTTCTCTCTGTTTCTCTGTCTTTCTTTCCCTCTCTCTGTGGTTTGTTTGGATGGTTTGTGGAGTCCTCAAGTCTGGAGATCAGCTGCCGACTCTCAAACTTCACTCTCTGAGAGGATGAGATGAGATGTGCGAGTGTTGCCACCTGCAGGTGACACACTCGCACATACTTTACTTTCTTGCTAATTTGCTGCACAGTTCCCTAATTTCTCTACCTGTCCGTGTTACAGCATTCGGGCATGTTTGTGGCGCGACCCTACATGTCCGTGTTATAGTATTCGGGCGTGTTCATGGCGCCCCCTACCTGTCCGTGTTATAGCATTCGGGCGTGTTCGTGGCGCCCCCTACCTGTCTGTATGTGCAGATGATGATCTCCCGCAGGTGATGGTGCATCGGTGTCATCGTCTCACTCACTGAATCCAACGCAATATCAACCTCTCTCTTCATCCTGTGACCATCAGGGAGGAGTCTGATCAAACGCATCACCACCTAAACACACACACACACACACACACACACACACACCAGTTAATCAGATTTCTAAAATAGACCAACATAACAGGAAATTAACAAACGTTACTGAACATTACTTCAAATTCCCCCTTGGTGTATTTAGCATCAGGAACACTGACAATCTCCTCCTCTCCAAACTCAGGGAATCCCTGTATACACACACACACACACACACACACACACACACACACACACACATACAGACACACACACACACACACACACACACACACACACACACAGAGTAATATTTCCACTCTACATTGACACTGCACCTACAGCTCACTCAGCTTCATCTCATTACACAATTAAACAATTCTAGACATTGTTTAGAAAAGGAATGGATTAAAGAATTTAAATAAAATATAAAAATAAAACAGATAATATGAAAAACTAAAGTTTTTTATAGTTAAACAAAGTCACACAAGTAAAAATAATTATAAATGAGTAAAAATAAATAATAATAATAATAATAATAATAATAATAATAATAATAATAATATTAATAATAATAACAGTAACAACCAGTTAATCAACCAATCACATGGGGGACTACAAGAAATACAAATTAAAATATGCAAATATTTACAAACGCTAAATTATCAAACAAACAAATAAATATCAAAACTTAGAGAAATAAATAAATAAATAACCTAGAATATCAGAGAGGAATAAATACACTATTAACTAGCAAAATTAATTACAGAAATAAAATTATTTTAAAAAGGAGAGGAGAAAAAAATATTTGTTATTTGTGTAATGTATTATAAAATCTAAAAGAAACTAATGAAAAAAAGAAAAATTTGGTAAATTATAAAATAATAAGAATACACAGGTGTTAGTGAGCGTACATTAAAGTGCCAGAGTGTGAGTGTGGCGATGGTCATGGCAGTGGTGCTCCTGCTGCGGCCGTTTGAACAATTAAACACAAACGCAGCACGAGAATCTTCAGCTAACACACTCTTCATCGCCTCCAGCAGCCTGTCAAAGTCCTGAAACACACACACACACATACACACACAGGTTAGAGATTAGTGCAGTACTGCAGCTCAGCACTAGAGGTCAGAAGGAGACCTGAGGAGTGAGGAGGTCCTCACTGTAATACTCCAGATACTGACCACAGAGATGAGAGATGCCACATTTCAGAGTTGTGCGGCATCAGGAACCTGATTACTGTGTGTGTGTACCTCCTCTCTTGGTGCTGCACACTCAGGCAGAGGGATACGTGTGTATTGCAGGCCTTGGTGAGTCTGTTTGTGTGTGCTGAAGATCTCTTGCAGAGTCCTGCAGCTCTTAAACATCTTCATCTGCTTTTCCTGCTCCAGAGTCACCTCCAACCACTTCTGAGAACCCAACACCTCCTCCTTCAGGGAGCACTCCAGCTCCTACACACACCAGACACACCACTGAGAACAAAACACGGCAGCAGTAGAGATCCAGCAGTGTTTATGTCGAGGTGTACCTCTATCTCCTGAGCCGCTGCACTGTACAGAGAGATGTGCTGCTCGGGACACGTCGGCTCTCGGGGGCAGAAAATCTGACCGTTACACTCCAGCACCAGCTCATCCTGCAGACACACCCACAGAACCGCAGAGTACCGCCTCCTCTCATCCGCCAGGTACGAAAGGACCACGCCCACCGCCTAAAATAAAATAGAGGGGTGGAGGGTTACAGTGACTGGTGTGCTTGGGCAGCGTGAGAAGCAACATTTCCGGGGCTTTCAGGGAAGTTACTGAGCTCCTATAGACATGTTATGGTCATGTGACCTACTGATGATCAAATGTGGCCATGCCCCCTAAAACAAGCGCTTATAATAAAGATCAGAACGGTCCGAGTGTATTAAAATGAGGTGAGTGTCCGGAGTTGTCTCATTCGCTAATTGATGCTATAATATCAGGTCTGATGTCATCATGGTTAGGCCCCGCCCCCACAGTGCTGACGCAGGGTTACTACATGACGTACCTCGGCTGTAGGCTGGGCCATCCCATAGATGGGCATTTTGGACACTCGTCTGAAATTTGCCACCTTCATTTCCTTAACAGTGAGGAGAACATCTGGCACCAAGAACTCATCAGCCACCTGCACACCAACACACACACGGGTTTAAAACACACACACAGATTAAAATAGTAGAGTTTTGTAAGGTGGTAAAATTCCAAATGTAGTCCATCAGTAGAAATGTTCGGTGTCTGGTGTTTATTTATTTAGTTTTGCAGTGTGTTTTAGTTTTGTGTATGTGTACATGTGTGTGTATGTGCATGCATGCATGTGTGTGTGTGTGTGTGTGTGTGTGTGTGTCCTCTTACCAGGACTCTGGCTCCTTTTGTGATGAGGTCAGCAGGTGCTCTGAGCTCTGATTGGTTGAGGCAGGACAGGAGGCGGTACACCCAGGCATTAGCACACAGCCACTGGCTGAAACTCCGAGAGAAAGCAAGTGGATACTGCGGTGTTGCCATGGAGACGGACAGAGACAAATAAATAGACGCTAATGGAGGGACATGAGTGATAGTAATGGAGGTGAAATGATAGAAGAGAGAGAGAGAAACAAAAACGGACAGAGACAAATGTAGGAAACCGGTGTGTTTGTGTGTGTGTGTGTGTGTACCTGGTCATGTAGGTAGGCGTTGAAGAGGATAAGATAGAAGTAAAGTTCCAAACTCTGAACCAGCCTCTGTAGGAAGTACAGCTTAGTACTATTTCCCTATACACACACACACACACACACACACACACACACACACTCCTTTAGTTTTTAACAATAACTTAGGGATCAGGGTGTATGGGTCAGGGTGTAGGGGTCAGGGTTGTAGGGGTCAAGGTGTAGTGGTCAGGGTTGTAGAGGTCAGGGTGTAGTGGTCAGGGTGCAGGGGACAGGGTTGTAGTGGCCAGGGTTGTAGGGGTCAGGGTTGTAGGGGTCAGGGTGCAGGGGACAGGGTGCAAGAGACAGGGTTGTAGGGGTCAGGGTGCAGGGGACAGGGTTGTAGGGGTCAGGGTGTAGTGGTCAGGGTGTAGGGGTCAGGGTTGTAGGGGTCAGGGTTGTAGGGGTCAGGGTGCAGGGGACAGGGTGCAGGAGACAGGGTTGTAGGGGTCAGGGTGCAGGGGACAGGGTGCAGGAGACAGGGTTGTAGGGGTCAGGGTGCAGGGGACAGGGTTGTAGGGGTCAGGGTGCAGGGGACAGGGCTGTAGTGGCCAGGGTGCAGTGGTCAGGGTTGTAGGGGTCAGGGTGTAGTGGTCAGGGTTGTAGTGGTCAGGGTGTAGTGGTCAGGGTTGTAGGGGTCAGGGTGTAGGGGTCAGGGTTGTAGGGGTCAGGGTTGTAGGGGTCAGGGTTGTAGGGGTCAGGGTGTAGTGGTCAGGGTTGTAGGGGTCAGGGTGTAGGGGTCAGGGTTGTAGGGGTCAGGGTTGTAGGGGTCAGGGTGTAGTGGTCAGGGTTGTAGTGGTCAGGGTGTAGTGGTCAGGGTTGTAGGGGTCAGGGTTGTAGGGGTCCGGGTTGTAGGGGTCCGGGTGCAGGTGTCAGGGTGTAGTGGTCGTAGTGGTCAGGGTTGTAGGGGTCAGGGTGTAGGGGTCAGGGTGTAGTGGTCGTAGTGGTCAGGGTTGTAGGGGTCAGGGTGTAGGGGTCAGGGTTGTAGGGGTCCGGGTGCAGGTGTCAGGGTGTAGTGGTTGTAGTGGTCAGTTTAAGGTTTATCTAACCTGGGTTTGGTAATCCTCTGCGATGGCCTCCAGCTTCTTCTTGTTCTCGTAAATGGCATCTTTGATGTTGTGCATTTCAGAACAAAGAGTAACAGCTTTATCCACCTGAACACACAAACAACAACAATCTATAATAAACACCTTTATTCACGTTTGTTCCTCTGAGTGCTAAAACACTGTCTCTGTATCTGCAGTTCTACAATGTTCTAATCATTACAGCATAACGGCACAGCATTCTACATTCTACAATGTTACAGTGTAACTGTAGGGATTTCTACATTCTACAGTGTTACAGTGTAACTGTAGGGACTTCTACACTCTACAGTGTAACTGTAGGGGGTTGTACATTCTACAGTGTTACAGCGTAACTGTAGGGAGGTCTACATTCTACAATGTTACAGTGTAACTGTAGGGGGCTGTATATTATACAGTGTTAGTTTCTATTCTTTGCCCAAATCTGTTGAATAATTCTTAACAGTGTCAAACACCATAACACCACAATATGCAAAACACACACAGTAATAAAAGATGACCTCTGACCTCATCTACAATTTGTTGACCGTTAGGTAGCTTACTGATGAGCGTCTCAATGACCCGGAAGTGAACTTTCACCTCAGTGGTCGATTCTTCCACATCACTGTAACAGACAACAAGGAAACTTTATTATTATTATTAGTAGTAGTATTCATATTATTAAGTTTAAAACATAATCATTAGGATTATTACTGTTATCACTGCTGTTGATTATTTTGTTATATTAGATTTTTTCAACAACTAAAAGTATTTACAGCACCAGTGAACATTTAGAAACCCTGAACATCTACAGGAATGAAAACATACACAATGTAAACAAACTCATTCACTGCTAACAACATAATTAACACGGACGGTTGAATAATTTGATTTGCATACATTTAATTACATTATGTTGCTAAATGTTCATTATTAGCAGACCTCAGGTCTAGACAGTGTAAATATTACAGAAACATTCAGCGAAATTGAATATAAAGTATTATTGTTATTATAAACTGAAGGGTCTTACGGTGTGTGTGTAGACGGTGAAGGTTGTGTATTTGCCATCACTCTCTGCATCACCAGAGTCCCCAGGATCATGGCCACATTGGTACGACCCACACCGACCTGACAGCTGAATAGCAGGGCTGGGGGAGGACAGGCCCCGCCCCCTTTCACACACAAAGACGGGGTCTCCTACAGACATACGGAAAGAACCGGAGTAATAAAAATAATCATGTACTGTTGATGGGTTACTAAGTGTTTGGACCCCTAAAACAAGTATAATTCAGCTCACCCGTAACACGTTCACAAAGGCGTTGAAGTGCTCCTCCAACGGAGCGCCCTCTACTGGCAGAGGCAGACGGTGATACCTGCAGGATGTGACCACCATCACAATCCACAACACAACGCAAATATCTCTTCAGTTCTTCACTTGTATATCAAGGTTTAGAAATATGACTTCAATCAGGCCTAGTAAGAAAACTCTACCTCCAATTGGTTATGGTTAGCAACGTAATAATGAGACACATCACACTAGCTTAAAATATGTATGCTAGTTTTACTGATAACGTCCAATGAAATGTGTGGGTGGTGCTCATATAAACTTATTGACCTATATCTTGTGATTGTCTGATATTTTGTGCAGATAGTCTGAGTGAGACTGTGAATTTAATGTAACTAGACCACTAGGGGGTGCTCTCAACTATTTGACTGTTCCTTTGTGTGGGCATATGTCCTAACCTTTAATAAAAAGAAAGATTTTATACACAAGGCATGTCTATATAACATGACTGACAATCATAGCAATAATGAAATAACAGCAGATAGGGGTTCAGTTGCAATTAATGCTTGGACCCCAGTAATCGCTGCGTAAAGATGTATGTTTATTACTTCTCCTTTTCGATATTGTATTGTGCTGCATGGTGTGGTATTATAATACAGCTGTGTGTAAGGTGGTGACCTGTATGAGGGTGTGGTGAAAACAGGTCTTCTGTAAACCTCTTCAGTGACGTGAATGTCCTCTTCACAGGTGATGAAGATCCTCTGAGGTTCATCTTTAAAGTGTTCAATGTCGTTGTAGACGAAGAAGGCGTTCTCGTTCAGCCTGGCAAAGTCATGCAGCTGGAAATAAAACACCACACAATGTGTATTAATGTGGTACAATGTGTGTTGGAGTGTGTGACAGTGTGTAGTGTGTGTATTAACGTGTTTCCATGTATGTTAGTGTGTAGTGTTACAGTGTATATTCCTGTTTCCAGTGTGTATTGGTGTGTTACAGTATACAGTGTGTATGATTGTTGCAGAGTGCAGAGTTACAGTGTGTATTCTTGTGTTGGTGTGTATGTTAGTGTGTTATTTTGTGTTTCCATGTATGTTAGTGTGTAGTGTTACAGTGTGTTACTATGTGTATTAATGCGCTACTGTGTGTGTTGGAGTGTGTGACAGTGTGTAGTGTGTTTACAATGTGTGTTACAGTGTGCATGGTCACCTCTTTCCTGATGTTGAGTTCGAAGTTCTCCACAAGAATGTTCTTACTCAGGCCCTGTAGGTTCTCGTGCAGGTTCTCCTTTTTCCTCGGCGTGTACGGAACAAAATCATCCTCCACACGCAGGAACACCACCGGCTCCTCCCTTACACAGAAAACTATCACTTCCTACAGAGATAGAGAGACAGAGAGAGAGAGACACAGAGAGAGAGAGAGACAGACAGGCAGAGAGAGAGAGACAGAGACAGAGAGAGACAGACAGAGAGAAAGACCGAGAGAGAGAGAGAGAGAGAGAGAGAGACCGAGACAGGAGACAGACAGAGAGAGAGAGAGCGAGAGACAGAGAGAGAGAGAGAGACAGACAGAGAGAAAGACAGAGAGAAAGACAGAGAGAGAGAGAGAGAGACCGAGACAGGAGACAGACAGAGAGAGACAGAGAGAGAGAGACAGACAGAGAGAAAGACAGACAGAGAGAGAAAGACAGAGAGAGAGAGAGAGACCGAGACAGGAGACAGACAGAGAGAGACAGAGAGAGAGAGAGAGAGAGACAGAGACAGGAGACAGAGAAAGAGTGAGAGACACACAGACACACACATAGCCACACGAACAGAAGGGAATATATAACTGCACCGTTAGCCTCATTAGCATGTTTAGGGAGTACTCCATTTTACCCAGCATGCACCTGTAATCGTCATTTCTCACCTCGTGCCCTCGGCTCTGCAGCATGTACAGGACCTTTCTGAAACCACCCAGTCTGGGCTGACCCATTCCAAACACCGGGTAACCTCCTCTGACCTGACGGAAGTTTGGAGCGCCACACGAGGCAGTCGTGTTGAGAACGTCCGCTTTACTGAACACGTCCAGCACCATGAAGTAGGAGCCCTGAGGAGGAAGTGCACTTCAGAGTGTGTATTAGTGTGTAACAGTGCATGTGTTGGTGTATTACAGTATGTCGTAGTGTGTTTTACAGTGTGTGTATGTTCCAGTATGTGTGTGTGTTACAATGTGTGTGTGTGTTACAGTGTGTTACAGTGTGTGTTACAGTGTATGTTACAGTGTGTGTGTGTTACAGTATGTGTGTGTGTTGCAGCATGTGTGTGTGTGTTGCAGCATGTGTGTTACAGTATGTGTGTGTTGCAGTATTATGTGTGTGTGTTACAGTATGTGTGTGTGTTGCAGTATGTGTGTGTTGCAGTATGTGTGTGTTGCAGTATGTGTGTGTGTTGCAGTATTATGTGTGTGTGTTGCAGTATGTGTGTGTTACAGTATGTGTGTGTGTTGCAGTATTATGTGTGTGTGTTACAGTATGTGTGTGTGTTGCAGTATGTGTGTGTTACAGTATGTGTGTGTGTTGCAGCATGTGTGTTACAGTATGTGTGTGTTACAGTATGTGTGTGTTACAGTATGTGTGTGTGTTGCAGCATGTGTGTTACAGTATGTGTGTGTTACAGTATGTGTGTGTTACAGTATGTGTGTGTGTTGCAGCATGTGTGTGTGTTGCAGTATGTGTGTGTTACAGCATGTGTGTTACAGTATGTGTGTGTGTTGCAGTATTATTTGTGTGTGTTACAGTATGTGTGTGTGTTACAGTATGTGTGTGTGTTGCAGCATGTGCGTTACAGTATGTGTGTGTTACAGTATGTGTGTGTTGCAGTATGTGTGTGTTACAGTATGTGTGTGTGTTGCAGTATTATGTGTGTGTGTTACAGTATGTGTGTGTGTTGCAGCATGTGTGTGTGTTGCAGCATGTGTGTGTTACAGTATGTGTGTGTTACAGCATGTGTGTGTGTTGCAGCATGTGTGTGTGTTGCAGCATGTGTTACAGTATGTGTGTGTTACAGTATGTGTGTGTTACAGTATGTGTGTGTGTTGCAGCATGTGTGTGTGTTGCAGCATGTGTGTTACAGCATGTGTGTGTTACAGTATGTTTGTGTTACAGTATGTGTGTGTGTTGCAGCATGTGTGTGTGTTGCAGCATGTGTGTTACAGCATGTGTGTGTTACAGTATGTTTGTGTTGCATTTTTTCTTATCATGATGTAGCTGTGTGCGTGAGAAGCTGATGTATCGACTAAACAATCAGCGGTTGTCATGGTTACAGTATCGACACACATAATGCTAATGCTAGCACTTTAAAAAACACCTACAGGATGAGTGACAGAGAAATGAGTTCAAACAATTAACACACAGGCGCTAAAGCTCGACTCTACACACCAACACCACTACACACTCTGCTAGTCTCTCACATCTGACTGTGTGTGTGCGTGAGTGTGTGCGTATGTGTGTCTGTCTGTGTGTCCCCGTGTGTGTGTGTGTGTGTGTGTGTGTGTGTACCTGCACCAGGAAGTGTTCAGGCATGTTATCAGAAATGCGCCCCACTGTGTAATTCGTCTTGATGACATCATCGTGGATCTGAAACTCTTGTTTGCAATTAAGGCTGTAACACACACACACACACACACACACACACACACAAACAAACAAATAAACAAAACCACAAACCTACTAATTGAAGGGAAATGAAAGTTGAATGAAGTAGTACTGAGATACACAGGTGTGTGTGTGTGTGTGTGTGTGTGTGTGTGTGTGTGAGAGAGAGAGAGAGGAAGCGATTAAACAGACTAAATATTGTGTGTATTGGGTGTGATATCACACCAGTGTGAGTACAGCGGGGTTTGATCACAAACAGAGATGTGTGTGTGTGTGTGTGTGTGTGTGTGTGTGTGTGTGTGTGTGTGTGTGTGTGTGCGCGTGTGTTTACATACGTGATAACGACCGGAGCCACTTTATTGGTGATGATGGATTTGGCTCTGTTGTTGTGGATGAAGGGGGCGGGGCTTAGTGGCTGCCTGCTGTCCATCATGGTATTGCTGTGGATACCCTCAGACGCCTGTGGAGGGGCGGTGCTGGCAGTCGTACCCATGCTCCTCTAGCAGCTATCACATACACACACAACAAAAATATAATCACAATATTTTAAAACATTTCTACTATATATGAAATATTCATTTAAAATAACATTTTCTATAAAAATTTGACTGATGATAGTATTATTGATACCAGAGCTGTGCTGCTGAGTTCTGGATCCTGATTGGTCAGAAGGTATTGATTAATTCTCTATAACAGCGGCTCTGACAATAGTGCAGCTTTATATTAATGCACTTGTTTCCATAGCAACGGCTCGTTCACAGGGCGTTCCAAAAGAATTCACATTCAAAAATGTGTTACGTTTTCAAGGAGAGGTTTATGTAACGTGTAAGAAGGAGTCTCCAGTGTCAGCGCTGTGTAACAGTCAGAGGTAAAGCTGTAACTTTAAGTTCTCACTAACACCACACACTGTGATTTTATCATCTTTTATATATATATATATATATATATATATATATATATATATATATATATATATATATATACACATACATACATACATACATACACATATACATACAGTATCTCGCAAAAGTTAGTACACCCCTGACATTTGTGTAAATATTTGATGATATCTTTTGATGTGACACACTGAAGAAATGACACTTTGCTACAATGTAAAGTAGTGAGTGTACAGCTTGTGTAACAGTGTAAATTTGCTGTCCCCTCAAAATAACAACACACAGCCATTAATGTCTAAACCGCTGGCAACAAAAGTGAGTACACCCCTAAGTGAAAATGTCCAAATTGGACCCAGTTAGCCATGTTCCCTCCCGGTGTCATGTGACTTGTTAGTGTTACAAGGTCTCAGGTGTGAATGGGGAGCAGGTGTGTTAAATTTGGTGTCATCGCTCTCACACTCCCTCATACTGGTGAGGGGTGTACTCACTTTTGTGAGATACTGTGTGTGTGTGTGTGTATATATATATATATTTTACACATTTTATATTTATATCTCAGAATAGAGAGAGAGAATAGAGAGAATAGAGAGAGAGAATAGAGAGAATAGAGAGAGAGAATAGAGAGAGAGAAGAGAGAGAATAGAGAGAGAGAATAGAGAGAATAGAGAGAGAGAATAGAGAGACGCTGATGAGGGAACGAGTGTAGTATATAACTGCTGTAATGTGAGTGAGAACAGGAACGATTTTGTTTCCCCGACATGAACTGTAACTATAAACAGATAAAAGTGTATCTTTTTTTTAAATAAAGTTGTAATAGTGGGTGAGTCGCTGTGGTGTGAGAGAAATAAAACACTCAGGGACGCGCTGTTACAGGAAAATAATCAACTTCAGTGTGATAACATGGAACTCCACTTCATCACACCACCCCGTCACTCAGTGTCTACTATAACAGCAACACACACACACACACACACACACACACACACACACTCACACTCACACTCACACACACGCGCGCACACTCACACTCACTCGCACACACACACACGCACACTCACTCGCACACACACACGAGCGCACGCACACACACACGAGCGCACGCACACACACGAGCGCACGCACACACGCACACCCACACACACGCAAACACACACACTCACACACACACACACAGACACACGCACACACGCAAACACACACATGCACACCCACACATGCACACACACACACACACACACACACACACGCACACACGCAAACACACACATGCACACCCACACATGCACACACACACACACATACACGCACACACATGCACACACGCACGCACACATGCACGCACACACAGCAGGAAAGGAAGAAGCTCATCACAGCAGGATGCATCTGCCGCTTCAACACGGTTTAAAAGGAAGTAGATTCGTGTTGAATAAAAATCTATTATGAGAAAAACAGGTTTGTATCTGAACGTTTTGCTAATGATAAACAAACACGTAATGTGATTATGCTAATCTTTCAAGGGTCACAGTGGCTCAGGCTCCGCCCACATGTACACACAAGAATGTTCTTACTCAGGCCCTGCAGCTTCTCCTTTTTCCTCGGCGTGTACGGAACAAAATCATCCAACACACTGTTTCAACAAACACTTTTCAACTCCAAATGAAACATTAAAAAAATTCCAAAGGCTGTGGACGAAGACAAAATACAGAACAAGCCACTGTCCGTATCTCTGTGTGGGCGGAGCCTCCCTGTGTGGGCGGGGCCTACGCATCCATCAACCAACTTTTATGTGCATTTAAACAATAAAATTAAACTGTTAGTGAATTTTGCTGATTCCATCCGAACATTAAAACTCTGCGTAAACGTTTGTGTTGCATCGTGTCAGAAAGCTGGGACAGATCTTTTATTTATTTATATTTTATTTAATAACTCGTCCCCCTCTATTCTTTATGGGACGCACTGAGAAGTTTCTTTATTTCCTCGTGTTCATTTAGAAAGTAATATTTTTAAAAGCGCGTTTTAAAAAGTCGACGGAAAACCAGGCTGCAGATTTCCTCATACAGGGTCAAAGGTCAAGAGGAAGTGTGACTTTATTAACCAACGGAAGAGTGCTAAGAGGAAATGACCTCCTCAGTTTCATCTGATCCACCCCGAAATCTCTCTCTCACACACTCACACACACTCACACACACACTGAACCAACATATATTTTACAATTATAAGCCAATAAATTTTTATGTTATTATTTATTTGTCTATTTAGTTAATTGATTTGGCAGTTTACTTCTCTGTGTGTATATATATATATATACACACACACACACACACACACACACACACACACACACACAGAAGTAAACTGCCAAATAAGAAATATATATTTCTTTTCATTTTATTTACTTTTAACATTTCATTTGAGTAATTTGTATTCATTCATCTTTTATTCTGTAGATTATTTATTTTTGTATATTTATTTGTAATAATTATTTATGATTTGTTATTTTATGTTACATTATGTACTCATTTCTGATTTTTATATTTAATTTAGTTCAATAAGTTTTTAGACATTTATGTATATTTATATTATATCTGCTTAGTGTTTATTTTTATTTATTTTTGTACATTTTTCTGTAATTACTTGTTTGTTTACATTACATCTAGAACAATCTTATTTATATAAGATAAAGTGATCATTTTATTCATTTATATGACGGATATTTTTCTATATTAGAGTTTTTGTATTTATTTGTAATATTTATTACTCGTTTTGTTCTCGTTTACAATATTTACTTATTTCTATTTTTTAGCATTAACTTAATTTCAGATTTCATTTTAATTTTACTTGTTGTTTTTTAGCCATTTTTGTATATATTTTAATCAAATTTAAAAGTTTTAATGCTTTATAATAAATTTGTTAAGTTAATTTACACGTATTCTTATTCGGAAGTGAATTTTAATCGCGTTCAGTCATTTAAAAAATATTTTTCAATTGTATTTTTCTTTTATTTCTATACTGGACGTTAAGTATTTTAATGTTTGCTAATCACATCCTAAAGCTGTGTTACAGCAGTTGAGTTTGTCCTCGCTATAGAAACTACTTCCTCCCTCACTTCCTGTGTTGCACCATCACCATTCAGCACGATGCGACAGGAACAACATCGCAACCGCAGCGTCGAGAGAAACAGTAACGGGTGTCAGACGTTACAGCTCACATCGCCGTGATTATCCACAGCAGCAACCGTCTACCATCGAACATCGACTTTAATTATAAATATAAACACACTTTTACATCTTTATACGTACACAACAAACCCGCTGCGTCCCGATGCACCTGCTGATACTGTACACTGAAAGTGTGTACTCTCTTTCAGAAGAAAAAGTATGCACTTTTGAGTGTGTACTAAAAAAAGTACCGGGACGCACTAACAAACACGCCATTGGTTGTTGCCTAGTTACACACCCAGTCACCGTAAACACACCCCTCACTGTGTTTCAGCTTTTCTTCACTCATTAATCCTTATATCACATATACTATTTCATTTACCACCCCTTCATTTATTTATATTTATATGTATGTTTGCAGGCTGAATTCGGCGACACAAAGCTCCTCCTCCCGCCCTCACGTAAGGACTCATGGGTAATATTAGCTGATGAAGTGTCCACGGATCCACACTCGAAAATCTACAGCAGACATCAGCAGACCATCCGGGTGTCTTTGGGACGCACTCGTTCTCATCTCAGACACTATTTAGGATGGACAGTAGCTGAATTGAGACGCAGTTTCGGGATGAGGAATCAAACAGACGCCTACTGGTCTCGTATTGTCTGCGCTGATTTAAATAAATAAATCAAGAACCCACTCCAAGTTCTGTTGTTGATGTCGAACATTTATGTTTAAAATTCCATTAAATATAACGTCCATTTTCTAAATATACATCAGAAATGTGCGCTGATCTCAGAAACCTCATCTATAAGATCACTCTGAGGAAACTCGGATGTTTATTACATGTTTATCAGTGAATCATTAAATCACGATCTGATTCGATTCACTGATTAGATTCAGAGTCATTTTTATTAAAAAACACACAAAAGGTCACTAAAGTTTAGCGAACATGCTCCTATCCATTTTGGAGTGGAGCACAGCCACAGAAATGTGCTTACTGTTTATATTTATCACATAAACACAGCTACAGTGTGCCACACGGGCTAAAAATAATGGCACCCCGCCCGAGACACGGACCTCAGCGAGAGAGCGGCGTTTAAACTGCAGGAATAGCGCAAAATTACAGCAGAGTGCAACGAAGGTCTCATCAGGGCACAGCCTGAAATAAACAACATCCTAAAAATGACCCCACCCATACACACACACACACAAACACACACACACACACCCATACACACCCCCATACACACACACATACACACACACACACACAAACACACACACACACCCCCAAACACACACACACACACACACACACCCCCATACACACACACACACACAAACACACACCCATACACACACACACACACACACCCATACACACACACACATACCCATACACACACACAGACACACACACACACACACACCCATACACACACACACACACACACACACACCCATACACACACACACACACACCCATACACACACACACAAACACACAAACACACACACACACACACCCATACACACACACACACACACACCCATACACACACACACATACCCATACACACACACACATACCCATACACACACACACAGACACACACACACACACATACCCATACACACACACACATGCACACACACAAACTGAAAATCAGTGTTGTCTGTCATGCACATTTCTAACAGAAACCGTATTTGATGGTGATTGTGTGTTTAAAACGCAGACGTTACTCAGGAATTCATTATTTAACACAAAGTTTATCTGAAATTTATTCAGTTTAAAATACGCCTTAAATAAATCATCAGGATTGTGTTTAATCCTTCGTTTCATTCTGGATTTAGTTTTACAGTAAACACCAGGCGAACTTTATTCGTCTTTAATCTGGAGTCAGTTTCCAAAAAACGCAGGAGACTTTAGATTAGACAAGTTCAAATAATACACTTCAATGAAAGTTAAAATAATCTGAAGGGAAACATTGCTGTTGGACATTTGATTAGACGGCGTTAAAGAATCCATCATCACACGGAAACAACGCACGTTTATATAAAACTTTAATCAGCAAACCCGTGACTAGTTCTGAAGTCATTTAATTTAATCTTTTTAGTCGTTTGAGGATAGAGAGATCGGACAGAGCGGGTCTATTTTCAGTAAACTGTAACACGCCGTACACGTTACTACTGTCTCAGAGTGTTTAATACGGGATAATATAAATATACAGCATTAACACACACAAAAAAAACAACGACTTGTGCAAATGCATTTGATCGAGCGGCTTAAATTTGAAAATCTGATCAGATCTGAGGAGTATGTATTACGATGCTAAAGTGTTCATTTCAGTTCACCTCGAATAGTGAAGGCTACAGCAGGGGGAAGAGCTTTCTCTTATAGAGCCCCACAGTTATGGAACAGTCTTCCTATTAGTGTTCGGGACTCAGACACAGTCTCAGTGTTTAAGTCCAGGATTAAAACGTATTTGTTTACTCAAGCCTACCCTGACTAGATTCTGTTCTACTACTTCGCAGTCATAATTATCTTTTTTCTCCCTCTCTCCTTTCGCCGAGCCCCACACGAATTTATGGAGATACTAGAGATCCAGATCCTTTCTGCCTCTGGATGGAGCTCAAATCTTCTTTAATTCCAGACTGCTGGGACTACGGCTGCTCCTAACACCATACAGACTTCATATAAATCCATAATGAACTTTTTCACACTATCTGTTGTTACCCAGATGAGGACGGGTTCCTTCTGAGTCGGGTTCCTCTCAAGGTTTCTTCCTCTTAAAACATCTTAGGGAGTTTTTCCTCGCCACCGTTGCCACTCAGTGTCTTGCTCAGTTGGGATAAATTCACACCTTTAATATCTGTACACCGTGTTGATATTTCTGTAAAGCTGCTTTGAGACAATGTCTATTGTAAAAAGCGCTATACAAATAAAATTGAATTGAATTGAATTAACCCGTTCACTCGATTCAAATCGACTCTGAATCAGATTCCAAGAGTCGACTCCTCGCCGTTTACTCCAAATCTGACATCCTCGGCGATCACGTTCAGGAGCTCGACCTACAGCCCTATTCAGACGGGATTAGTTTCTCAGGACGGCATCTGTAATACGTCTCGTTTGAGTCGCACACGGTGATGCGTTCACGTTATCGTGAATTTATTTAGCATTTTTTCATTCCACTGAGCTCTCTGTAAACACGTTACACACGTGACGGCAATTCCACGGTTCAGATTTCGGAATCCCTCACCATCTTGTGTTTGTTGTAAATATTTTCTATCCATCTGTAAAACCAAACACGTTTAGGATTTTACGAGCGTCAAATAATCGGAATTTCCTGAAAAACAGAATGTGACTGTGTCTGGAATTTGTTCTGATGGAAGGAACTGGATGGAAATAAAACCACCACGTGTAAAACGTGTAAATAATGAATGGACTTTATGCAAACTAATCACGTTCCTAATAGAGATTATGTGCCGAGTTAACGTTTTAACGTTAGCGTTCACAGCAGCTTCGTCAGGTGAGTGAGTTTAAGACGCTTTAACGTCAGCGATGTGTTCTGATCTAAGATAACGCACGATTTGAGATCCCATAAAAGATGTATGTCGCTATGGAATCCTGTAGAAGAGGGATGTTCAGGCTCTGACCTGCCCCCTAGTGGCTTCGCACAGTCACCAGAGTGGCTTCCAAATGGGATGGATTTTATCCTAAGACCACAAACACTGTCCAATCATGTGCCCTACATAGGCACCTTACATATTCCCCCTACATAGACACCCTACATGTGCACCCTACATATTTCCCCTACATAGACACCATGCATATGCACCCTACACATGCCACTACATAGGCACCTTACACATTCCCTCTACTTAGGCACCCTACATATTCCCCCTACAGAGGCACCCTACATATTCCCCCTACATGGGCACCATGCATATGCACCCTACACATTTCCCCTACATGGGCACCATGCATATTCCCCCTAAATATGCACCCTACATATTCCCCCTAAATATGCACCCTACACATTCCCCCTACATGGACATCCTACATACTTCCCCTACATATGCACCCTACATATGCACCCTATATATTCACCCTACATATTCCCCCTTACATAGACACCCTACATACTTCCCCTACATACTTCCCCTACATATGCACCCTATATATTCACCCTACATATTCCCCCTTACATAGACACCCTACATACTTCCCCTACATACTTCCCCTACATAGACACCCTACATATGCACCCTACACATTCCCCCTACATAGACACCCTACATACTTCCCCTACATATGCACCCTACATATGCACCCAATATATTCCCTCTACATAGACACCCTACATACTTCCCCTACATATGCACCCTACATATTCCCCCTAAATATGCACCCTACACATTCCCCCTACATGGACATCCTACATACTTCCCCTACACATGCACCCTACATATGCACCCTATATATTCACCCTACATATTCCCCCTTACATAGACACCCTACATACTTCCCCTACATATGCACCCTACATAGACACCCTACATATGCACCCTACATATTGCCCCTACATACTTCCCCTACATATGCATGGGGGCAGTGGTGGCTTGGCGGTAAAGGCTCTGGGTTACTGATCAGAAGGTCGGGGGTTCGAGCCTCAGCGCTGCCAAGCTGCCACTGTTGGGCCCTTGAGCAAGGCCCTGAACCCTCTCTGCTCCAGGTGCGCTGTATCATGGCTGACCCTGCACTCTGACCCCAACCTCCTGTCATGCTGGGGTATGTGAAGAAAAGAATTTCACTGTGCTGTGATGTAAATGTGATCAATAAAGACTCGTTATCATTATCATATTCCCCCTACATAGACACCCTACTCCTGACTGAAACACTACTACATTCTGAAGCACTGTGGAATATTATACTATCGCTGTAGCTGATTATCACCACATCACTTCATTCTGATATTAATTCTGTTAGTGCACACACACACACACACACACACACACACACACACACACACAGAGTCGCTCCATACCTGTCTCCGTTTTTGTCGTCCAACTTAAAGAAAACCAACTCGATCCTCACCCATCCATTCTGTAAAAGTGTGTGTGTGTCTGTGTGCGCGCGCGCGTGTGTGTGGTTACACACTGAGAGCCAATGTTAAACACAGACGAGTACAAAAGGAAGACACACACACTTACATCAGCAAAGGAAGCATGGCAAATCTGTGTGTGTGGAGAGGATGTGGAGGCGGAACCTTTCAGTCTTACTCACCAACCAGCCCAGTGCAGCAGAGGACACACACACACACACACACACACACACACACACACTATATTATATCTAATATATATATATATACACATACACACATATATACATATAGATACACACACACAGCTGTTGCACTGTGACTTAAGCTTCCTCCAACTCACACACCCTCAACTGTCTAATTACAACCTTTCTCTCTCTCTCTCTCTCTCTCTCTCTCACACACACACACACACACACACACACACACAGATTACCACATGAATTAAAAAGGCGTAAGTGTGTAAAACCCTCCTCACACAAAGGAGCGCAAATCACACACTGCAGCTAATGGGATGTACGATTACGGTACGCAATTCACATACACACATTAACACACACACATACACATACATACACACACACACACACACACACACACACAGGGTGTGAGATGGTAGTTAACAGTGAAGGTAGGTGAGGAGACAAGAAAAAAGAGAGAAAGGATAAGAATAAAGAATTAAAGCTGCAAGCTGTATTTTCGGGGGCCAAGCACCAGACACGGTGAGCCGCACAGTCACAGACGCGCTATAATAACTGCCAAAGCAATCACAGGAAAGCAGAGCCATAACTACAGACAAAGTGATTCTCTCTGAGGTGGAACGCTCTGACTGTAGGAGGAAAGGTCTAGATGAACTATTGTGCTGCTGTGAGCTGTGGTTGTGATCGCTGCTACTCTGACCTCAACATTATTTCTTCTCCTTGCAGTTTAAAAACATCTAAGCTATTTATGTTTTTTTTCTCATCAGTCTGGGCCTTTTCCCCACTTTTGGACAGGTCTCAAGATGATGTGAGACAAACTTGGTAAGGATCGGATAATATTTGTGGAGTAGCGAAAAAAAAATAAAAAATTGACAAAATCCAAGATCCAGATCTAATGAGGTAGACACTCAGATCCCGGGGGATCCAGGGAGGCCAGGCTCATACATTTTGGACACACAGTTCAAAAGTTATAACCATAAAAGTACTTCCAAATCAGGGGGAAATTTGACCCGATGGTGGCGCTAGAGCACGAAAAAACACTTCCCAAGCAGTGTGCTGAATTTCACAAGGTTTTACCAGACGGTTCAGTGGGCTGAAATAGACACCCTAGCCAGAAGAGGAAGAAGAAGAAAAGAATAACAGTAAGGTGCCTGCATGCCTTTGGTGCTTGGCCCCCAAACTACAACAGAAGAGAACAGAAGAGAGGAGAGATGAGGAGAGGAGAAATCAGATGGGCATGAAGGTATTCCTGGAGAAGAAGGAAGAGTCAGTCTCTCTCTCTCTCTCTCTCTCACACACACACACACACACACACACACACTCAGAGTTGAAGTCTCAGTGTTAAACAGAGAGACAGATGGGTGATTAATGTTCCATTAGCCCTGTCTTCCTGTCATCCTTTAAACAAAAACAGGTGAGGGGTGTGTGTGTGTGTGTGTGTGTGTGTGTGTGTGTGTGTGTGTGTGTGTACAGGTATAGTGTGATAGATTGTACGGAAGTCAGTTCTGTTGTGTGTTGAAAATTCACGAAATTGAATATGCATGCAGCTTGCACTTTTACACAGTCCAGGAGTGTGTGTGTGTGTCTGTGTGTGTGTGCGCGCACTAAATACTGCCTAGACCTGCATAACATAGACTACACACACACACACACACACACACACACACACACACACACACTTCCTGTGTGCTGTTCTACATCTTACAGATGGATTTATGTTTTTTTAAACATCTTTTTCCGTCTGACCTGATTCTTACACACACACACACACACACACACACACACACACACACACACACACACACACACCCTGTATTGTGTCAGTATGTGCTGATAATCGCTTACACAATTCACAGTAAAAGAATATTAATGAGCATTGCTGGTGTACTTCCACACGTGTCCACTAGGGGCAGTGTTCCTTTTTTTTTTTTTTTTTTTTTTTTTTTTTTTTAAATCTCCGGGTGTTTGGATTTGCCAGTTTCCTTTTATAATTAATTTGCATTAAGGGTAAAAAACAAAACAAAACAAAAAAAAAAACCCTACAAGACATTTAAGATGATGTAAATGTAACTATGAGAGTATAATGTTTAAATATGTTGTTAAAAGTTCCAGAGAAATAAAATCTAATAGAATTAAGTGTCATTTTCATTTCAGTGAAAGAAGGAATTTATTTATTTTATTTATTTATTTTTTAATATATTAAAATAATCTTTAATTTTTAAAAATTAAAAAGTAATGACAGTAAAAATAATTTTGGTGACTGATCTTTAATGTGTCCATCAGGAATTATATTTAGGAATGGGACTGATGTTGGATCTGCACTAAAACACTGGAAGTGCTATTTGGCCAAACGAACGCTTTCACACGGTGTAACTCTACGGCTAATTGATGCTAAGCTAATTGGTGCGCTAACCTGCTGGGACCGGACACACTGTGCACTTACACTATACACTCTAATGTATAAATAATGTACGAATGTTACACGACGTCATACGCACGTAACGCCACTCCTCTATCTTTACCCAGAGTCACCAAAATGACTTTCTTCAGTTTACTGTATACCCAACATGACCTTTTTTAATTCTGAGCAAAAGTCAGCCAGCGCCAACGCCTGGTAGCTCCGCCCCTCTTCGCCTACGTGAGCAAAGCTGCAACCGTTACGTGCATCAAGTGTCCAACTTCTTCCTGCTTCAGTGTGAACACTCACTATTTATACTACACAATGTAGTAATGCACAATTGTGCGATCTGGGACGCACCTATACACACCTCATAGAAACTCTGAGTCATTATACTGGTGATTATACTGGTGATTATACTGGTCATTACTGGTGATTATACTGAGCATTACTGGTGATTATACTGGTGATTATACTGGTCATTACTGGTGATTATACTGGTGATTATACTGGTCATTACTGGTGATTATACTGGTCATTACTGGTGATTATACTGGTGATTATACTGGTCATTACTGGTGATTATACTGGTGATTATACTGGTCATTACTGGTGATTATACTGGTCATTACTGGTGATTATACTGGTGATTATACTGGTCATTACTGGTGATTATACTGGTGATTATACTGGTCATTACTGGTGATTATACTGGTCATTACTGGTGATTATACTGGTGATTATACTGGTCATTACTGGTGATTATACTGGTGATTATACTGGTCATTACTGGTGATTATACTGGTGATTATACTGGGCATTACTGGTGATTATACTGGTCATTACTGGTGATTATACTGGTGATTATACTGGTCATTACTGGTGATTATACTGGTGATTATACTGGGCATTACTGGTGATTATACTGGGCATTACTGGTGATTATACTGGTGATTATACTGGTCATTACTGGTGATTATACTGGTCATTACTGGTGATTATACTGGTCATTACTGGTGATTATACTGGTGATTATACTGGTCATTACTGGTGATTATACTGGTGATTATACTGGTCATTACTGGTGATTATACTGGTCATTACTGGTGATTATACTGGTGATTATACTGGGCATTACTGGTGATTATACTGGTGATTATACTGGTCATTACTGGTGATTATACTGGTCATTACTGGTGATTATACTGGTCATTACTGGTGATTATACTGGTGATTATACTGGTCATTACTGGTGATTATACTGGTGATTATACTGGTCATTACTGGTGATTATACTGGTCATTACTGGTGATTATACTGGTGATTATACTGGTCATTACTGGTGATTATACTGGTGATTATACTGGTCATTACTGGTGATTATACTGGTCATTACTGGTCATTACTGGTGATTATACTGGTCATTACTGGTGATTATACTGGGCATTACTGGTGATTATACTGGTGATTATACTGGGCATTACTGGTGATTATACTGGTGATTATACTGGTCATTACTGGTGATTATACTGGTCATTACTGGTGATTATACTGGGCATTACTGGTGATTATACTGGGCATTACTGGTGATTATACTGGGCATTACTGGTGATTATACTGGTGATTATACTGGGCATTACTGGTGATTATACTGGTGATTATACTGGTCATTACTGGTGATTATACTGGTCATTACTGGTGATTATACTGGTCATTACTGGTGATTATACTGGTGATTATACTGGGCATTACTGGTGATTATACTGGGCATTACTGGTGATTATACTGGTGATTATACTGGGCATTACTGGTGATTATACTGGGCATTACTGGTGATTATACTGGGCATTACTGGTGATTATACTGGTGATTATACTGGTCATTACTGGTTATTATACTGGTCATTACTGGTGATTATACTGGTCATTACTGGGATTACACTGGTGATTATACTGGTCATTACTGGTGATTATACTGGTCATTACTGGTGATTATACTGGTGATTATACTGGTCATTACTGGTGATTATACTGGTCATTACTGGTGATTATACTGGTGATTATACTGGTCATTACTGGTGATTATACTGGTGATTATACTGGTCATTACTGGTGATTATACTGGTCATTACTGGTGATTATACTGGGCATTACTGGTGATTATACTGGTCATTACTGGTGATTATACTGGTGATTATACTGGTGATTATACTGGTCATTACTGGTTATTATACTGGTCATTACTGGTGATTATACTGGTCATTACTGGGATTACACTGGTGATTATACTGGTCATTCCTGGTGATTATACTGGTGATTATACTGGTCATTACTGGTTATTATACTGGTCATTACTGGTGATTATACTGGTCATTACTGGGATTACACTGGTGATTATACTGGTCATTCCTGGTGATTATGCTGGTGATTATATTGGTGATTATATTGGTGATTATATATGCTGGTGAATGATTACAGCGCCATTACTGAAGCCATAAACTCATTTTTTAGCTGGACAAAGTTTAACCCTCTTACCCGGTATGGCCGAAAAACCGGCTTGCCCGTCTTTGATCTGTTCCCGTAAGGACGATATACCGGCTTGGTCGTCTATGCCAAATCCCCGTAAGGCCGATATAGCGGCTTTACAGTGTAAACGTTATCCCCGTAAGGCCGGTGTACCGGCATTACTCTGCTACGATTCCTTACTTAATTAAATATTATTGTTTAACCCGGAAGGTTGATGACGTCATGATGTCACGACGTGATTACGTTATTACGCCGGCATTACGATGAAGATCCGAGCGTGAATATTGGTGCACTAGTAGAAGTGAACTAACAGTGCCAAAGCGAAAAGCTAATCGTGTTCCAGCTAAAGTTACACCTACAGTGAACACAGGTACATCTAAAACAGTGAAAAAGAGAAAACATACACAGTCACACATGCGAGAGCGAGGATTCTAGATAGAGACAGCAGTGAAAGTTCAGGCGATGTTGAAACCGAAACTGACAGAGACACAGACTCTCCTGATTCAGACCCTGATCCGTCTTCATCTTCATCATCAACCAGTGCGACTGACACTGCAGGGGTCTGGAGTCATGACCTGACCCTCTCTGTGCATTCGTGAAAAAACACCACCTGCTGCTCTGATTGTCACCAGAAACTTGACTTTTGGTGCTAAAATGCATTTATTTATTTATTATTTATAAAGGCATTGGCCACGCTGATGCTCGTATGGTACTTCTAAATGAGTAGAAGGATTTCAGCGAGCATTTTTCATTATTTCTCTAGTTAAGAATTGTGCTCTAAGTTTAGTAAAAACACTGAACTGCTTCATTTTCAAAGTAATATTACACACATACATTATTATAAGTTGTTTCAAGGCCTAAAAATGTTCAAATTAACATGTTGATTTTGGGGCCAATTTTGGCCTGGGAACTCAGGGTTGGCGTGCTGTTTCTCTGGGGAATACAGGGTTGTGGGACATAATACTGTGGGAACTAAGGGGTAAGAGGGTTCATCTAGTTAAACTCTTCAGTAAGAACACGACCCAGCTGATTAGATTTCATGCATGTCAGCTAACTAGCGTGCTAATCCTGTTAGATTTTTAGTTCAGTGATATGAGAGTTAGCTGCTTAGCTGAGGTGAAATGTGTGTGGAAAAGACCGAGTTCCTGGGACCAGCTATCTGTCCTGAAACACAACCGTCTTCTGCACCCAGTAACAACAACACGTCAGGGTCACGTGTCTCGCTCAGGGGTGTATGGGTATTCCTGTGGTTCTGTTCCTGTTCTGTTCATTTGTGTAGGTAGCAGAATGTTAGTTGATGTTCCAAGATGTTTTCCTTCTCTGTCCACTTCCTGGACTGCCTCAATGTTCCTTAATGTTTGCACACATCACACTACAGAGAGGAGAACTTCATCATATTCCCTTATCAGTGAAGTTCATCTGAGAACGAACGTTACACACACTTTCATTAACACCACCACCTCTTTATCCCTCTCTCTCTCTCTCACACACACACACACACACACACACACCCACAGAGTTAACACCAGGAGACTGGGCTCTAATGAAGTCATGGCGTCTTCACCACAGGGCCTAATGTAGAAGTGTACCCTAATCCTTTACACACACACACACACACACACACACACACACACACACACACACACGGCTAACACACTAACACTCCATTAGTGTAAGAGCAGCACACCTGGTGAGACACTAATTAGTCCATACAGGATTTCCTGGAGTTTTGTTGTTTTTTTTTGCGGAAAAAAAATGCTTGATTTTGCTGCGGCTTTTTTTTTTTTAAATAATTGTTGCGATCATGAAATGGCGAAATCCTGGAGGAACTAGAGAGTCACACTGAAACAGAGAGTGTGTGTGTGTGTGTGTATTCTCTTCCTGTTTTCCACCACTGAGTGAAAAAGTTCCATCAACCTACACTATATTACCAAAAGTATGTGCACCCCTGACCATCACACCCATGTGTTCTTGCTGAACGTCCCATTCCAGATTCATTCCCCCGGTGTTTGATGTTATAATAATCTCCTTCACTCTTCTGGGAAGGTGTTCCACTAGATTTTAGGGCGTGGCTGTGGGGATGTGTGTTCATTCAGCTACAAGAGTGTTAGTGGGGTTGAGGTCAGGCGCTGATGTTGATCTGTGCAGCACACTCGAGTTCTTCTACCTTCTTCCAACCTTCACACACCACGTCTTCATGGAGCTCGCACTTTTTGTGCACTTTGTATGATGCTGGAACAGTGTTCAGGCCTCTTAGTTCCAGTGAAGGGAAACTGTAATGGTACAGCGTACAGAGGCGTTCTATACAACTGTGTGTGTCCAAGGTTTGGGAAAGAGCCACATATGGGTGTAATGGTCAGGGGTGCACATACTTTTGAACAGATATTGTAAATATTCTCTAACAACTTTATAAACTGCCACTGTTTAAAACATAAAAATACAAGATTTCAAGAATAAAGCCATAATATTTTGAGAATTAAGTATTAATGTTATGATAAAATGTTACACAGTTCTGTGCAGAAGTCTTGGTCACAGAAATGCTGCTGAGCAAAGATGCCTTCAAAAATAATGAAATTAAATGTTTCTACATTTTAAAATGCTATAAAGAGCAGTAAACTGTAATAAATGAGACAAAGTCAATATCTGGCGTGACGACCCTTTGTTTAAAAAGAAAAAGGATTCTCAGGTAGAGTGTGTGCAGTTTAATAAGGAAATGAGATGAGAGTGTTACTGAGCGTGTTGCAGAACCACACACGGATCTTCTGGAGACTCTGACTGTCGCACTCGCTCCAAACGAACGTTTGGGAATCTAAAATGTTTTTGTACCGACTCGATAATGAAGAAGTCATAAAATAAAAATCTATAACAAAGTTTGTACAAAAAAGAGAACAGGGTGCCTGAAAGTCTTGAGCAGAACTGTAGCTAACGTTCACGTGTTACAGTACGGGAAGTTGAGGATTTGGAGAAATTACTTTTGTTGAAGGAGAAATCACAGGCTATCGAAGCTCACATCTGTGTGGGGTTCAGTGGGGGTAGGGCTGTGACGGTGGCTATGACAACCACACAAACTACCACCGCGGTGGTGGAGTGCTACCTGCGGTGGTGTCACATCACACAGGAGATTTTATATTAATACACAAATTACGTAATCATAATTAAACGCCTTATATGGTGTCGTCTGTTAGTTTGGTGCGGGATTGTTTGAGCGCGGTGAAATCCAGTCAGGAGAACTCTGCTGTTTCACTCCGGGTTCTGTTTCACTTCCGGTTCTGTTTCACTGCCGGTTCTGTTTCACTTCCGGTTCTGTTGCTGCAGTGAATCTTGTTGGGAAACCAAATGTTACACCGGTGATCTGGGAACATTTTGGATTCATGCCTAACGAGAGAGAAACATGTGACTGTGTTTCACTCACTTCTTCTCCTTCTCCCCGGGAGATCACAACACCGTATCCCACAGCGCCCTCTGGCGGTTTCTCACTGCAACTACACCACACGGCTGTATTTGAGTTGTTTCACTGACGGAAGTGCTACAATAAAGCCTTAATCTTTTTATATTTAAGTTTTGATTTAATTTAAGCCTATAAAATTATATTTATTATATTATATATTCTATTATATTACATTATATTATATAATATAGTGATATACATTTCATGTATCAGTGGGGTTCAGCAGATGTGAGCACCGATAGGCTTGTAGGTGACCACTGCCTGCGATTTCATAAAATTACGACTTTATTCTCAAAATATTACGTTATTTTAGAAATTCTTTTATTATTATTATTATTATTATTATTATTATTATTATTATTATTATTATTAAAACAGTGTCCCTAAAACACCATCATGACATGGTTCATGGTTCTGGGTTAGGCCACTCCCACATTCAGTTTAAATTTGTTTTTAAGAAAATAAATGAATATTTTGAGCAGTAAACGGGTATTTCATTACATCTCTACTGTTTATTCATTACGCGTCCCTAATGAACACTGTACTGTTGTGATGTGATTTTGATTAAGAATAATAATGAACCCACCATTAAAGCAATTGCTGACTTCGAACTGCCGCTAATTCCAAAGCAAAAGTGAAATCCACACATTCGTACGTTTCAAGGGGGTAAAGCCTCCCCCAACACCACCCCCACCCCGCCCTTCCCCGCCCCTCCCCGCCCCTCCCCGCCCCTCCCCGCCCCCCGGTGATACCGGTATTACCGGTGTTGTCACACGTCGATTAACCGGTGGGAAAATTTCCTCACTGTCACATCCCTGTTATACATCCATCCATCTCTCTGTCCATCCATCTCTCTGTCCATCCATCTCTCTGTCCATCCATCTCTCTGTCCATCTCTACACACATCTAACTCTCATTAATGGAAGTTTCCATTACATCATCATCATCATCTCTCTCTCTCCATTTCTCTCTGTCTGTCTGTCTGTCTCTCTCTCTCTCTCCAATTCTGTCTCTCTCTCCATTTCTCTCTGCCTCTGTCTGTCTCTCTCTTCATTTCTCTATCTCTCTGTCTCTCTTCATTTCTCTCTCTCTCTTCATTTCTCTCTCTTCATTTCTCTCTGCCTGTCTGTCTCTCTCTCCATTTCTCTCTGTCTGTCTGTCTATCTCTCTCTCTCTCCATTCCTCTGTCTCGCTCTCTTCATTTCTCTCTGTCTCTCTCTCAATTTCTCTCTGCCTCTGTCTGTCTCTCTCTCTCTCCATTTCTCTGTCTCGCTCCCTCTTCATTTCTCTCTACCTCTGTCTCTCTCTCTCTTCAATTCTGTCTCTCTCTCTCTTCATTTCTCTCTCTCATTTCTCTCTCTCTCTTTTCTGTCTCTCTCTCTTCATTTCTCTCTCTCATTTCTCTCTCTCTCTTTTCTGTCTCTCTCTCTCCATTTCTCTCTGCCTGTCTCTCTCTCTCCATTTCTCTCTGCCTCTGTCTGTCTCTCTCTGCCTGTCTCTCTCTCTCTCTTCATTTCTCTGTCTCTCTCTCTCTTCATTTCTCTCTTTCATTTCTCTCTGTCTGTCTCTCTCCATTTCTCTTTGTCTCTCTCTGTATCTCTCTCTTCATTTCTCTGCCTCTCTGTCTGTCTCTCTCAACATTTCTCTGTCTCTCTCTCTCTCTTCATTTCTCTCTGTCTGTCTCTCTCTCCCTCTCTTCATTTCTCTCTGCCTCTCTGTCTGTCTCTCTCTCTCAACATGTCTCTCTCTCACCAGTAGTGTCTGTTACAGTAATGCTAACTCTCAGCTAGTTACATTATTTATATTTTAAACAGTAACAGTGGTGTATAATATAATTATAATTAAACCTCAGATTCTCTCTCCATCTACAATCATAAAACAGTCCTTCATTGCAGTATTGTAAAACTGGGCTAGCATTAACAGCTAATCCTCAGGAAACATTAAACAATGCATTAATGAAGTATTCATTGATATTTGATTTGTGGTATTTTCAGTGTGTTGCTGGTGTTTAGATGTTGAGGTGGTGTGAGGTGATGTTTATGATGATACAGGTCAGTATCGATATCCTCATCATCGTTAATCTTCATAACCCTCACTGTCGATACCACACGTTCACACGTCACCTTCAGAAGATACTTCATGACTTGACGAGATCTCCAACCTACAGTTTCACTCAGGACATGTTAGCTCGTGTGTGTGTGTGTGTGTGTGTGTGTGTGTGTGTGTGTGTGTGTGTTATCTAAATACAGAGTTTTCTCAGGATTCAGTTTAATTTAGCATCAAAGACGTCTTTTTTCTGATTCCTTTCATTAATTATCATAAAAAGTGAGCTAGCTAATAAAGGCTCAGCTGTGGAGGCTAGTTTTGTGTGTGTGTGTGCGTGTGTGTGTGTGTGTGTGTGTGTCATTACAGTGGTGTGAATAGCTGCCATGTCACTTTGATGTCTTAGGCGTAATGTAAATAAAGTGAGGTGTGAAAAAGGTGGCAGTTAAGTAGTGACATAACACACATCCTAAACACACCTCCAAACGCACACACACACACACACACACACACACGCTAATTTCACATCTGTAGCTCAGATGTCAGCTATGATAAATAAATATGGAGGAAGGAAGAAAACACTCGACGCTACACAGTAAATAGCTTTTTTATTGAATGTATCATTATTTTTATCTGAATTATTTATTCTAAACTTTGTGTTAATAAAGTCACTGTTTATTTTATATCATAAACAGAGACATATACAAGCTAGCTATTAGCTAACAGCGTTAGAATAATATTAGCGAACATTAGTACACATTATCATCGTTAATAACTCGTCGTCAGAAACAAAAGATTATTCCTTATTAAGATTTCTTATTTATTTATTTATGAATTTTAACGCTGTGATGTCACACTTTAACCGCTTGGCTTTTATCGTTGCTACGAAACTGAGGTCAGGATTTATAAACGTACAAATGATAACAGTTACACGTTTTAAAACAATAAGCTTTAACATGGAGTTACACTTTTACTGACTGATTTAATTTAGTGATGCGAGGTTTATGTATTAAACTCAACACCACAATCAGCAGTGACGTGACAGAGGGAGGAGCTTCACTCAAATAAAATACTGTACAAGATCATTTCACTCAAATATCACTCGTTCATGAGTTTAATAATGTTGGTTTTTTATCCTTTCACTCTCTTAAAAAGTAGAAAGTACGTTCTTTACAGAAAGTGAAGAACATTCTCAAAACAACAACAACAACAATCTCACAAGCTACAACAAGCTAATGTTTCTCTATCAGCCCTTTACAAAGATAAATAAAAATAAAATAGATTTAAAATTCAATTAATAGTTTAAACCAAGCAGCACAAACACTGTGGCTATAATAATAATAATAATAATAATAATAATAATAATAATAATAATAATAAAGAAGAGGCTGCTATTAGAGAAATAAAAAATATTCCATTTTATTGTTATCTTTCACTCGTTGTAATAATGTACTGAGAATGTTCTCATTAATCAGAGTTCCTGTGAGAACCGAGTTCTCCTTCACACTCCATTTACAATTAAAGACTTCAATTCAGTCAGTGTTTATACTTTACTTACACTTCACATTTATTCTATATTTATTATTCCTATTCTTCTTATTATTATTTATTACTGTCTTTTTATTTACAGGTATGTTTATGTGGTACTCTGACGTCATCTTCCGGTTTTACTCAGATGTTCCAGTGTTTTGCCCTGAGACAGTTTAAATCAGTAGTGTGTGTGTGTGTGTGTGTGTGTGTGTGTGTGTGTGTGTGTGAAGTTAATTCTCAGCGCTGTATTCCTGAGAGCTGAAACTCTGATTAAACAGTGTTAGGAACAGAGTTCATACATAATAACTTGTGTTTACGAGTCTTGGATCTCCCTGTGTGCGGTGTTTATACACACACACACACACACACACACACACACTGCACACAGACACGCAACACGCGCGCAGATGCAGTGAGCTTTGCTGCATCTCTCTCTCTCTCTCTCTCTCTCTCTCTCTCACACACACACACACACACACACCTCCACAGTTCCAGAATCAGGAGGAAAACTTCTCTACTCACCATTGCACCAAACCGCGAATCCTCCTACCCGCGTGCACACACACACAATGTGTGTGTTCAGTCCCCGGACTCTCTCTGTTCTCTTTTAAACTGAAGCGGTGTTTCTTCACCCCGCAGCGTGTCGTTGAAAAAGACACACACTCTTGTGCTGCAGAATGTGCTTCTGCGCATGCGCACTGTCCCGACCACAACACTGGGGTCTAGTGTAAGAGCACGTGTAGAGCTGAAAGAGAAAACCCAAGTGAATAGTGTGAGAGAGTGTTTGTGTGAGTGTGTGTGTGAGAGAGAGTGTTTGTGTGTGTGTGTGTGTGTGTGTGTGAGAGAGAGAGTGTTTGTGTGTGTGTGTGTGTGTGTGTGTGTGTGAGAATGTGTCTGTGTGTGTGTGTGTGATTTCAGTACTCCCCCTCCCTGCACTATCACATTATTATTACTATAATTATTCTACTTTTATTTTGTTTTTCATTATTTTGAAAATATAAAATAAAAATAAAATATGTTTATACATTTTTGCTATTTTCCTATTTCCATCCCTGTTATTATTATTATTATTATTATTATTATTATTATTATTATTATTGTTATTATTATTATTATTATTATTGTTATTATTTGCTCATTTTACTGTAATATTTCTGAGCTATATAAATGTAAATAAAGTTTATTAGTCGTAGTTTTATCAGCAAAAACTCTAGAAAACAAATTGCATTGTTTATATTTTATTTTTAAAACATAAATTAACAACAAAATATTGCTTATGATACATGAATATTTAAATGTATTATCATTGATTATTTAGATTTTAATTAATAGGCCTATTTGAATACTGTAAATAAAATTCAAAAAATAAAATAAAAAGTAATACTCAGCAGTCAGTGTTTAGATTTAACATCCGGAATCTTTAAGACAGAAGAACATGAAAAATACACAGAAAGTGGTGTACAGAAGTGTGTGTGTGTGTGTGTGTGTGTGTGTGTGTATTAGCGTGTGTTATTGTGTATGTGTGTGTGTTAGTGTGTGTGTGTGTTTAGCGTGTCCTCATT